>NW_011948436.1:1814724-1941652 GCF_000503995.2 Ceratosolen solmsi marchali | reverse complement strand
AGACTGTACGTGGATTCTAAAGACTCAATTATTCCATACTCTTTTTTTCATCATTTCTCTCCATTAATCAATTTTTGCTAATTCGACCATTAATGTTTATTAATATTATAACGATATAAGCCATTATTCTATATTTGATAACGTACCTTTCCTTTTTCTACGGCGAATATGCATCATAGAATTAAAAAATATCTGTCTTTTAAGTCCAACAGACATTTTGTTTTGTATATCTTTATGGTGTATATAAGAAGATAAATAGTAAAGTACATTTAAGCGAAGTGAATCTCAAGAAGGATAAATAATACTGCAATGAAGAATATTATTGATTTTATAATTTATGATATGGAAAAGTCATATTTAAAAAAGTAATTATATATTATATAATACTAGATTAATTTATATTTTAGGACGCTGATAGATATTGCTTTAATACTTCAACATTGCATTTAGCGGATTAAAAATGTTTCGAGCATTGTGAATTGGTATGATACTATTTTCAAATAATTTAATTAATTCACATATATAATCATTCGGTGTAAGAAATATGATGCCGACGATTTCTAATCTTCATTTCCAGTGTTAAATATTTCAATTGAATTTTGATCATTAACTGCTGTTGATTTAATAGAAATACAAAAAATAATAATAGTCTTTAGATCACATACATACACACACACGCGCGCGCGCGCACGAATGCAGCCAGACAGATATATATATATATATATATATATATTTATTTATTTGATGACACCGATTTTACAATTAATATACTAAAAATAATTTATTTAAAAATATACTTTTGTTTGCCTTTAATTAAGTTATAGAAAATATAGAAATTGACGCTCATAGTATAATATATTAGGTAAGATATAGGATTCATTTTACGAAGAGTATATTTATACTGAAAATTATTTGGACTCCCTGAATGAATTAGACTAGTGGAAAACTTTATCTTCAACTTACAATTCTATTATAAGGATAATATATTTAAGAATTTGTCACATATTTAAATAAAGATTTTTATTAATGAAACATATTACTTTCAAATTAATATTATTTCTAATTATTATTATTATTATTGTTGTCGTTGTTGTTATTGTTATTAATCTGATTATTATTGTAAGAGTAAATGTTAAATACTGTTTAAAAATTTTGAAATTTACGTAGTGTAGTTTTTTGGTAAATCTCATCTAATTTTATACAAATATTCTTGTATGAACTTTTACAATGATACTAATTAATAAGTTTCTTTATTATTTTTTCAAATATTTTAATATATACAAGGTGTAGTAAGTGGTGCACTTTACAGTGAATATGTTATAACAGTTATAACAGTATTTATTTGATGCAGAAAATACTTGCATTAATATTAACGGAAATTGTTAAACGTAATTCAAGAAAATGTACCAATGTTTTTTATTAATATATTTTTTCAATCGTTTGTCTATATATTATTTAATATTTGCATAATCAGCTAAAATTAAATAATTTAAATGTAATCCCATTTAATTACTTTTATACGCTTGACAGTAATTTATTTAATGCATAAATGTTTTAGCTCTGTCATAATTATGACTCTAAAGTCAGCATTTGATATTCGAATATTTCGTCATTAGAAGTTTATGCAATTTTACTATAATTACGCCTAATTACTTTTACGAACTCTGTTGTCCTTCATTGCACCAACACAAATGTATGTAATTCCGTTAAGGTACTCGTGTAAATGGGTACGTAGCTCACATAGAATACAGTAGTTCTCTACCTCAATACTATTTAATTTCACGTATATCGTTTTAATGGAATTATCTATTCATCCAAATTATTGAAATTGAGAGGATTTTACGAATTCATTAATTGTTTTTAGTAGAATGGAATGAATTTTTTTTCTAATATTTATTAATGCGTATTTCGACATTTCATTTATATTTTCATAGTATGCTTATTCGTAGAAATGAGGTGATAAGAAATGATCGATATTTCTCTCAAAGATAATTATTTAGAAAAAATGACAACTCGCTTTTAAGCTAGAGTAATTAATTTTTTATGTCCTGAATAATTGTTTTTTTTCTGCTTTGTAATAGCTCGAGAAATAAAAAATAATAAATCTTCGATATTTTTTAGTATTACACATATATTTTCTTTTTAATCGTTAAAAAAAAACTTTATATTTTATTGGTATATTTAATAGATTAAATTTTTCTTTACGTTCAAACTTTAAATTCCTTTATGATTATTTTAAAGATTTTAATTGATTTACAAACTTGTGTTTAAAGAATTTTCTACATTTATGATATTCATCTGTTGTGCTTTATATTATCTGCTTTGTCATTTCTATTATCGCTTTTACCAAAAATATCAAATTTTATGTATTTATGATCTTATTTGAAGTAATTGCTAAACTGCAGTAAAGAGGCTAATATCGTGTCATTATTTGGGAGTATAATGTGCGCACACATTTTAATAAAGTAATTCCTTTTTATTTAAAGAAAATGAGTTTAATTACTTGAATAGTTAGATTTGACATTTAAAAAAATATTAACAAAGAATTATCGTTTATTTGATCTACAAAATTGTATGATTATTAACCCATAAATTCATAATTATATAATTTTTTTCATGTAAGAAACATTGTTTCGACTATTCGTCATTATAGTCAATAAATATTTGTTCTTTAATCGAATTGAAATAGAATAAAACATAACAATTATGTGGAATAAATTATATTTTATAACGTCGTCTGAAATCAAATTATTTTCTAATTAATTATATGTAATAAAGCATTCTAAATACAGAAGAATAATTGCAAATATTTTATTCATTATCACATTGTCTGCAGTATAATATCTAATTAATTTTCACGCTAAGTAAATTACTTTTTAAAATCTGTGCAATAATATTTTTATTTTTAAACTTATGAACAAATTTAGTCTATATTAATGTGAAAAATTGTTTTATATGGAACCGCGAAACGTGAAACTATGTGCGCATATATAGGAATATACATATTTTTAATTGAAAGACAACGGTTTCGATGAGAAGTATGATTTTGCAACTTTGTAGATGATAATTAAACAATAATTTCTAATTGTCAATTTCACTATTATTAATTTAGTTTTTAATATTAGAAAGAAAAATTCATTTAAGGCCTTCTTCAACAAGAGAGTAAGTTGATTTTGCGCTGAGGCGCTTCTTCATTTAATGTCTTATTTGGCGTGTTAGATAAATTGTTATCCTCATGTACTGAAAACCGAGGAGAAGTATTATTTTATTTTAAGTTGGATATAGTAGCAAGTTTTTGAAGATAAAGAAAAAGTCTCTTGTTCGTTGAATGGGGAAGTACAATATCTATGAGATATTTTTTTGTTGAATATCGTCTTAATTAAAACTGAGTGATAAATATCTAATTTATAAATGAGAGGAAATTGAGAAATACTGCAAATTATTAACGTAAATATAATCTTCAAAGAAAATCAGTAACTATTATATTAATCTAATTTTCTATATCCAGTGTAAAATATTTTACAATCAAATTATCATTAAGAATATTCATTTAATATGAAATTTATTAATGTTAGCTATGTAATCTCTTTACTTAATTTGACGTATTTTAGTTCATATGTACATCTTATAAAAATTATTTTTTAAAATAGGAAGTGCACAGGAAAATATGACCATGATTAATAATTTATTTAAATTATAGTAAAAATTTACTTTGAATATTCCTCTTGTAATTGAGCATCGATTGGTTTTTGAATAAAAAGAATATTATGGTAGACATTAAGCATACAGATAATATCACGAATAGTTTATATTAATAGAAATTTTATAATTTTATTATCCATATAGCAGTGTATCACACGTATAGACGCGTGTCAATTTAATTTGGTAAGTATTTTATAGATGAATGTTTGTACAAAATGTTGACATTATATTTTGTAATCTGCCAAGTGTATTAACGCGCGATTATTATCATTATTATTTTAAACCTTAAATTGAAACGATCAGTTTTTGTATTGTTTATTTTATAAGCAAATTACCCAATAATAACTTCACTTATAAATATCCTGTGGACACATCAAGATCGAATTTAATTAGTCTAATTTACATTATTTTAATGATATTTTTTTAGTGAAATATATTCTATTGGCGAATAATAATTTTTTTCTTAATAATTGCGAATATTTTAAGAGAATGCCAAGAACGAGTTATCCGTAGTAAGCCGTAATTGCAAATAATCAAATAAAACGTCCGAGTGAAATCAATTTGTTAAAAATTACATTCTCGCTTATTTTCATTCTTATTTAGTTTGCCGCTAGAAAATGCGTACGACGGCTGAAGTTTGATCGGTGAATGAAACGTTAGAAAATAGTTGAGTCGAGGAATGCGTTGAAAAAACGAAAATTAACATGGCCAATTACGTGAGCGCGAGGGTATAGGCAACGAGCAGTGAAGGTCGGATTGCGGGCGGAGACGGAAAGTAGAAAAAGTGAAAAAGAGCGAAACGAGTCGGCAAACCTGGCTAACGAGAGGTAAACGTGATTAGGTATTCCTCGGTACTCTTGCGCCAGCTCAAGTGTGTATATGTCATTTGCAACCACACGAATTGCTTTGACGTTGTGGAAAAGTGTACTATTCCTTCACTCTCCTTCGCTACGTACTTTTTTCCATTTCTCGCAATGCAACAAAATCGAGTTTCGCGGCGCTAGTTTTTGTTTTTTGCTTGATTCCCGCCCTCTATTTTGCATTTGCACTTTACTCTTTGTTGCGTTCGCGCTCGACCGAACTCTTCGATGTTCCATCACAGAATGCCCTGCGTAAAAGGAAGGTAAAGCTCGATAAAAAGGAAAAAAATCGAGTTCTTTTAAAAGGCGTTTCGATTTGCAAGGGCGTCCGAAAGCGAGCTATTAAAAAGAGAAGGACGATGAGATACAAGGAAAGAGAGCGGAATATAAAACCGGGGGAAAAAATAAATAAATAGAGCGATAGCTGGGCGCGGATAAGGTAAGAAAAGGTCGTATTTGATAGTGGGGTAGGATCGAGAGACTGGAGGGAGTAGAGGAAATAGGCGGAGAAAGGAGACTTTTAAAGAATTTCCAATTCGTGGAGCTTTCAGAGGAAAAGTCTGCTCTCTAAGGGCGATGCAGATGCGCACACAAGACAGGAAGGGAGAGTTCGATGGTTCATCGACGTGTGTACTATCATCGCGGTGTTGGTTCCCTAAAAAAAAAAAGTAGAAAAGAACAGTTGTGCAATGAGTTAGTGTGAGGGAGTCTCGGACCAGCTCGTAATGAATAGTACTTAGTTTATTTTGCGGTTTACTACTGAGTTGCGGGTCGCCGAGTGGTCGCATAGAGACGAGAGTCGATGCCTTCGGCTACGAAATGCCGAAGGAGTTTGAAAAGAAACTGAAAGAGGGACTTCATACGGATTTCCGTCCTCTCACTCTATCGCTTCGCAGTTTTACCCATTGGATTTTTTCATCCATCCATCGTATTTCAATAGATTTCATGGTGAAACACTCGTATCTCGAGTAATTTCAATTCACGCTCTATAATGTCAAAATTTGTATCCCATTACTTGCCGACCTGTTTCATTTACTTGCTTTTCGTGAATTTTGTTTTGGCCATCGTTTTCATCACTATGGATCTTATCCAACGTTCGGGCATTAATGTCCAATGTACGGCAACTCAGCTTTACTATTTTTATTCTTCCAACTTAGGATTTAAGTATACTAGCGTGTAGCTGAGTGTATCCTAAAACTGCTGAATAATCTATTGAGAGAATGCTCGCTACAATAATAAATTGAACTCGGGAAAAAACCATCGAGAGTGAAATGTTAAATAAGTCTGAGCCCATTAGTCTGTGCGAATATTACTCTTGCTCATCTAGCTTTTTTTTTCTTCAATAAACCGATATAAAGACGAACGGGATTGTCGTTGATAAAGATATTTTTATTTATATTCCTCGCAATTATGAAATTTCAGCACCTATAGTTGGACGAATTCTCACAGTGTGACGTAATACTTGTAAAAACTTAATTGGGCATTAGTTGTATTTCTTGATTGAAGAGCCGATAGAATATTATCTACGTTGGCATCCTATTATGATTCCACTTATAAGAATCTTGCTTTCTTATATTTTTTAAAATGCTCTTAGCTCTGGCTCTTTTTACCTTTACCAATTTCATCCAATGCGCAGTGCACCTGTTTCATTTTACTATTTTTGTTGCACTCATTTTTCGATGCGCATTTTCTTAAATGTTTTTGTTCTATTTTATGCTATTACATTGTTCATTTGTTCACTGTCGTACTGGTTGTAACTGCTTGGCAACTAGTTGCTTTCCTACTAGATTTTTCTAAAAAAAATTCCTATTTACTTTGTTTTATTTCAAGATTTTTAGTCTTAACCATTTATTAGTCAGTTTTGCATTTATATCAATTTTAATTCATTATTGAATATTGCAATTTATATTTACTATAATATTTAGTATAAAATAGATGGATATATGTTAGTAAATCAATAGCATTAAAGATTATTATTATTTTTAATTAGTATCAGTCACGGTACGAATCCATCACTTATTCTCGTGAAAATTCAATTGACAGCGCCACTCAAATTATAATTAAAAATTCATAAACAATAAGTTAACTAATTCTACATTATTGTAAAATCAAGAGAAGATTAATTATAAATTCAACTTTACAATCGATAATGAAAAAATGTAAGAAACCCCTGCTATCTTAACACAGACCTTTTACTTTAATAAAGAATTTTGCACTTTTTAGTCAGATAAATTTTGCGATTGTTATGTTAAGAACTTATTCGTCATGAAAATTCTGTTATTATAATAGTTAATGCTAGAGACTAAACTATCATCGGAACATTCTATTTTACATAAATTGAGAAATACAAAAATCAATGTAACAATAATAGGGTATCGTTTTAAGAACATTCGATATAAAAAATTACATTGATTACTATTACGCGAGCCCATCTTACACGTTGCGTTTCGTAATCTTTTTTTTTTTCAATACGTTACCTAGGCCAAATGATTGTTCGTTTAAAGTAAATATTATGGGAAGAAGTTAAACAGACTATACATACGCTACATTCATACAAAAGTATATTAAGATACCATAAGTGACTCAAAATTTTATTTATTTTCCCATATTCTATCCAATTACTTTTACGCTTTTCCTATCGAAATAGTGGACATAATAAATTTAGCCTATGTAACAGAGCAAAGACGAGCCCTGTAACTGGAAACTCGCTGTAGCGCAGGATGACGTAAGCCAATTCCCCCCCCCCCTATGTATATGTAGCTCCTTGCTTCGTCAGAGTCTATATTTCCTTGTCATTTCATGATCACGTATTCATTAAAATATTTTGCAAACCTATAAAACCGCCTTAGAATCTTAAAATGTATAAAACAAAACAAAATAAAATAACACCACCAAGTATTGAAGTTTAAATAAATATTCTAATAAATGTGTGATACTGTTGGACATCGCAGTCATTAACATCCGCACATGATATTTTTATTTGTAACGAGGGAACATGGGTACATAATTTTTGTTTGCTGCTTTGATTAATTTTGTCTACTAATTTGTCAAAGAAGTATACTATACATAGAGAAACGTATCTTGCAAATCTTGCAAATAAATGCAAATACGTCTCTTATATTTATATCGTAGTCAGCCAAGAAGAAACGCTAAGCTAAATAATTAAAAGGAATGAAAATACGCTTCAAAAGCGAACCTCATTTGAGCCTTGCATACATTTCGTAAACAGACGGTACATCGATGAGAACCATCCACCGAGCTTCTCCTAGTCTCTTTTTCGTCATTTCCGGTTAAAGTAGCACACGCCGCAATCGTTTTTTTTTTTCTGGTCATTCGGCCTCTTTCTCCCGGTTTTTCCTTTGGCCGTATATCTCGCATCGCCATACTTTCTTGGACGCGCTCACGTCGTACTACTCGACATGAACAAACTGTCACCTAGCAATAGCAACTATGTAAAGGCTTTTACTTTTGCTTTTTCTTTTAATCGGACTCTAATTTTGCGCATTTAGAGCTTTGGCCTAGTTGGCGGTTAGACTGCAGATTACAGGTTTTTACCTTTTTTGTTTTTTGAAAGAAGCGGCTGATGTTGGAAAAGCAAGCATAATTTTTACATATCGGATTACATATCGGCTGTCATAAATTTTTAAATTAATTTTAATAAATAAATAAAGTGAAGAATCCCTTAGGCTTGGTGAAATTTCAATTCTCGTTACTAATCGGCATTTAATTTAATCGTTTATTAATTGCGATGCGATTTTTAATTGGACTGCGCCTCTATTTGTTTTTGTTTGAAAGTATGCGCATACGACATAGGAAGGCGAATCGAGAGCAATTTTAATCGCGCAGAAGTGAAAAGTCCGTACGATTTGGTCCGACTGCTACCAGGGAGCTCTCAAATATCGAATATCGACGATAAACTGATGCGAAGATGGAACGAGATATCGACAGAAAAATCGCTGCTTTCAATACTGGAAACAAAAGAATTAGTTTATTCTATTCTCATCGGTCTCTTACGGCAAAAATCACATTCTCTCAATAACTATATTTTATAACTATATTATTATTCAATCGATTGGCTATTGAAGATTCTTAAGATAACGAAGTTTAATTAGCTCAGTAGTATGCTACAATTTGCAATTAAAAGAATTCGTTGGCAACGAATTGCATAATTCGAGAAGCAAGCGAACATTAAATCTAAATATTGTTTCTATCATATTTAACATAAATTACCTTACTCTCTAATAATTCGTGCTCAATCTACATATTATAAATATTATAATCATTATTTATTGAACTTAAATGTATGAGAAAAAATAATAATTATAAGTAAATGTTTCTCGGTAAATTAATGGTAAGTTGACTATTTATAAAGTACTTTCATCTTTCAGATAATTTTTTTTTAAGCCACTCAAAGTAGCGATAAATAATAAATATACCTTATTATAAATAGGGCTTATCCCTTTTGTATTTAAATCGAATAAAACGTACTGGCAATTCAGAACAGACTATCCTTCCAATAGGCTGTACAACTAAAATCGTGGGTACATTGCTAAAAATGCTTATACAACGAGTGAGCACATGTCTTTCATTTTATTCTCGGATCGATATCGACGTATGATTTTCCCTATATAGTACCATAGAAATTACTTTTAACATATAGTATAACAATTTCACTTCGGTTACACCCAACTATCGTAAAAGCACATTGTTATACAAGAGCCGAAGTTCAATATGAGTAGGCGAATATGTAAATTTTCAAAACAGAGAAAGTGCTATTGAACATTGAAGAGATAGCATTAGGTAAATGTAATCGGTACTTGGGTGGTAAATAAGTTTACATATCATTAGATTAATTTAAAAACTTCTTTATCGTAAGAGTTAGTTTTAATTAACAAAATAAAAATATCGCTATGCAAGCTTCGCAAAAAAAATATCGCTCTATAATTATTGGAAATTATACGGAATTTATATCAAGACATATGAATAAATATTTACTGGAACCTATAACTCTAATTAACGCGTTGTCGTCAATATCACCTACCCTATTTTGTTATCTAATTGAAAATAAAACTCTCTTCTACAAATAAACTATTTATGGAATTTATCAGGTATTTTTTGCGGGTCAGGAGCTTTCGAGTCAAATCGCAGTTATACATTACACTTTATGCACCTAAATATATATATATATATAAGCAAATCATAATGTTGCACGTCTCTCTCCTAGTGCTTGCAATGATATTTTATAAAATAATTTTTTTTCCATACTTTACAATTTATTGACAAACCGTATAATTAAATTGTAAAAAATTTCTTTTATTATTTAAATACTATAGTTTCCATTTTTCAATGTATATTTCTTAGTTAAAAAAAAAACTTAAGTTTAAAACTTGTTAATAAATAAGCAAAAAACATTTTTCTATTTATATTAAAAAAGACAAATTTTTAATGCATATTGAGGGTAAAAAAAACATAAATATTAAATATTAATCTGAATCTTTAAACAATTGAAATAAAATGAATTATTAGATTATATTTCGCATAATATTCTAAAAAATATTTATGAATTTTGTTGAATATATGAATATTTATTTACTGTATTATTCAGGATTTATTACAAAACACACTTACAGTGTGACTTTTCAATATATACTTATACATAAGTTTAATAATCAGCCTGTAGATTTGCTGAAATAGATTGATAAGAGGCAAATATATAGAAAATTTACTCCTAAAATGTGCTCTAACTCTATTTAGCAATGTTGCACCTGTACGATTTAATATATTCCATGCAAATTTTGACCCCATTGATTCAACATTCTGAAAGCTAAGCATCTCTGGCAAAATAAAATGATTAATATGTATTAATCTCTATAATAGTGTTCAAATTTGGATTTACATAAAAATTGAGAATAATCTAACTGGGGGCGGAATTTAAAAAAGTAAGTAATATATAAAGCGTTGATTTATTTATTTATAAATAATGGAAAAATTTAAAGAATAATAAATGAGAACATATTGAAAAAATATAGAAATCAAATTAAAAATAAATTGCATAAATAATGGGCAAAATACAACATTTGCATTATTAAAGGTAAAGATTCAAATAAAATATTTATTTTACTTTTTTCTCTCTTATAGATAACATAAATATACAAATAAAATAACCTTAATATTAACGAACAGTAGATTAAAATGAAATATAAAATCTTGGTTTAAATAGCTTAAAATGAAAATAAGCATAAACTAAAAATAAAAATTTCAATTAGAGTTGGAATGATTTTATATATTTTCCTTTAACCTATTATATTTTTACGTTTTATCGTACACTTCAATTGATTAAATTCTAGATCTGATACCTTTTATTTCGTTTTTTCTAAAATTATAAAAAAAATGTTGAAATAGAAATAACTGTCTATAAATATAAGAAATCAAACTTAATTATACTGAGAAAAATTTTTCTTCGATAGAAAAAAAATCATATTTATAAATTGAAATTTGCGTGATAATTATTTGACCTATTATTTGACCTATTAAAAAAAAAACTTAATATATATATATATATATATATATATATATAATAAAATATATATTTTATTATAAAAGGCATATCGATTACCTGAAATCAATTTGATCGAATTTGTCAAATTTGAGAAACCATAAAATTTTTATTAAATATATTAAAAAAAAAAATACAAATTACTCATAATACCTTTAACTGAGCCGCATACATAATATTAAATTTAATTTATACATTCTTCTTACTATTTTTACAAATTTGTATTTGCATACTGCAATATAAATTTTCTCATTCATTTCACATCCCCATACTTATACGTCTTCACGCACACACATCAGAGGGCCATGTAACGCTGTATATTGTAAAAGAAAAGAAGAGTTATATGAACCCATCAGCTGACTTGAAGCTGAGTCATAGCCGACTCGCATCTGACTTCTGTGTGCAACAAACCAGGATAGAACCAGCCAAGCAAAACAGATCGTGGGGGGACAAATTGTTAGAGACGCAGACGTGATTAATTATGCGAGCTCAGCTTGTTATCATCGCGTTATGTGATTTCATGTGCACATAATGCTTGATTGAGTATCCAATGTAGGCTGTTCATAGGCGACTAAAAGCTCATTTATGAAATTGTGTGCATCTGTAGATGTGTCGAGATTCTAGATATGTAAGTCATTTATAAGTATTTTCATGAATGTTTGGTTTCGTGAAAAGCACACATCCATTTAGCGCAATAAATTTTTTTTTTTAATTTTAACATTATTGTTTACTTAACCATTGATATATTGTATTTATTTATCTTATGTTTATATAAAAATTTGTAATTAAAAAATATCTTGCAAATATTATATCTAAATATTATTTACTTTGAGATTTATATTTTTGCAACAATAGTTCTGACAGCGCTTGTTTCTACGAAATTAAGAAAGCCAAAGAAACAATGTAGAAATCGTAATTTAAGTAGAATCATATTTACTAATTTTGCAATTATTATAATTATAATCTGTGAAAATGATTATAAATGAAAAATATTATAATAAAAGAAAAAATTAAATAAAAATTAAATTTATTAAGCTGAAATTCGTATATTCATTACGTAGATGCTTAAGCTGCAAGTCTTAAGTAGAGCTTCATGTTTGAGACTTTTCTACTTTTATGTTACTTGACCTGTTTCCATATTTTCCAGCTTTGTATTTAATTATACGTTTTATTTTTATTTTCAAAACTCATTGAATTTTTCTTATGTATGAAACAAAGTTAAATAGAATAATAATTCTTATTATTAATTACATTGTAAGGATTGCTGTAATAAGCGGTGCATTGATTTTATTTGACATTACCATTGTATTTTAATATTCTTTAATAGGAAATAATTACATAATAAATGCATTAAATCTAATTTATCAAATGAATTAATAATTTCTTATATAATGATATCTAAATAAAATTTGAAATGTTAACTTTATAATTTATAATTAAAATTTTCATACTGCGGTAGTATCATTAATTAAAAGTAAGATTGAAAATTATATTAACGGTTTTTTATTATAAGTTGGATTATTTAATAATATAAATTTTTGTTTTTATTTGTTAATCATTGTTATATTTAAGGGATATTTTATACACTGCCTAACTTATGCGAAGATAAAACTATTTCCCCTAACTCGAAATGAACAATTTTATTTCAGGTAACTGTACTTTCCAACTCGCATTTATATTTAACTATGATTTAAAAATTTTTTTTAAAATGGAATATGATTTGTACACTCGATGGCTTATTGCGCCGTTAATTCTTTCTCCTGCTCTATTTCTCTTTTCAGCGTTATGCATTCGATATCCGTTTTCTATAAAAGTCGGTCAAGGCTTTTGAAGCAATGTATCGTGTAATACATACTTGAAAGAATATATTTTCCTTATTTCTTTCATACTAGTGTACTGGGCACTATCCTCTTTTTTGAAATTGATTTTTATATTCAAATATAAATAAGGTATCGTTAGAAGTAATATATTATTACTGAAAATAATGGAGTCTAAAAGTATAAAATATCATTTATAATACTAGACATGCATAATATTATATTTCAAAATTATTACTTCTCAAATAATTTATTTATATATGTATATATATATATATATACGTGTATGTGTGTGCGTGTGTGCGTGTGTGTGTGTGTGTGTGTGTGTGTGTGTGTGTGTGATTAATTTTACAAATAAAATAAATGTATAGAAATCCAAAAATACTATCTTAATTGACTTTTGTTAAATGTCGTATTTATATTTATGTCTAACTTTGGGAAAACTGTATTATAATTTCAGTCAATGAACTTATCAGTATAATTTAATTTAGTTTCAACTGAAAATATAAGACTACTCAAATACTCAAGAATATTTGTAGTAATAAAATAATAATAATTTACCTTATATTCAGTTTATTTTTAGTTTTCCTTTTCTATTTCTCATTTTGCTTTAAATTGACATATATTTTTAGCATTATTTATGAATATTCTGTCACGTACTATCCATTTTATATGAATTAAAAACAAATATCTAAATATAATACAAATATAAACTAATGTGAATTTGAGTTGGAATTGTCATTTGTTAGTTGGCAAGTTTTCAAAAAGTCAGCAATTTTATACTATTTTATTCACTAACAATAATATTTAACGAATGAGCCATGCCCGCGCGATGATAGATATTACGAGTAGCGTGAGCACAATGCACTCGCCATTATGTTGTTTGATGAGAGCTCTATGGACGGATGTTTCCAATAAACAGATATTTATAAAGAACTAATTTCATATGCCTTCGTTTTATAGCTTCTTTGTTTATGAGCATTGGGATACGTAGAGTAGGATGTATAATGCCTATATACATAAAGTACCACGCATAAGCATGAGAAGCGTTAATCAAGAATTATTTAGTAGTGAAATAATTGGATATTAGTACGTATGGCACTCAGTTTGAGTATGGTTATTTGCTATATTTATGTTCCTTTACGTAAAAACGATGAATAAATTTCATAGAAATAACAGAAGAACGTTACTATAAAAAAACTTCTAACTTTATAAATAAATACTCAGCTGAAAGGATATCGAAAGTCGTGTTTTTTTTTTTTTTTTTTAACTGCTTTGGTTACTTAAATATTATTTTCAACAGAGTTTATTTACGGATGATTAGTTGGAATAAAAATGTGAAGTTGTTATAAATCTTGAATTGAATATCCTAACAAATGCACATATATATTTATATACCTATAGAGTTAACTTTCGTACTTTGTATAATTAAATTTAATTAATGTCTCTATTGTATCAATAGAACAACAAGATATGTATAATTTACATAGTATTCACGCTTATCTAAGCCTTACTTAAATTATTAAATAATATTAGAAAGTACGTGCTCTGCACCTTTTTGATTTTTAAAAATACTGTGAAATTTATCATTTATATGTTATTTTACTTGTCAAACGTATATTTATTTTACAAAATACGTTCGTAAAGCTCTAGTTTTATATTTATTAAGAAAACTATGAAGTTGATGAAATAAAAGTCAACACGGAGTAAAAAAATAATCTATAATTTAAAAAAAATAACGGAATAAGATTTATTCATAAAGCGCTCTTTCTTTTATAGAAATAATTGAAAAATAGAGTTTAAAAATCAAAAATCTAGTTTTACTGGTCATACTAGGAATTTCCTTATACTTTTTAAAATAACAGAAATTATTTTTGTAAAAGCAATATAGAAAAAACTTGTATTTAAAGTTTTACTATATTAATAAAAGAACTAACTATATCGTGAATAAAAAATATAAACAAACATTCAGAACTTGTTACAAAACAAAAATGTGACTATCGATGTAAATATGTTTTAACGTCACATGATGTACGAGAATTAAAAAGTTAACTTATGATAAATTAAAGTTTAAATGTGTTTTCCGATACAGACGGATGTATTTGTTCCCAGTTCTTCGACAGTCCGAATATACGTATTAATAAATCCACGCACTTATAGAATTACAATAAAATTATCAGAAGCGATGTATTTCGTTAGTGTTTGAATTATAAAAATATATTTACGTCACGTAATCTTGTAAAGTTCTTTTACGCTGCAAAACTTTTTATGTGACAAAAGGGAAGTGGAAAGCAACGTAAAAAGAAGTAATAATAATGAAATAAAGAAGTGAAGGAGGCGCTTAGCATTACCCTCTGTGTGTATGTGTTTAAGATTTCTTAGTCGTTTCTTCTGTTGAAAAGGGTTGCGGTGGTGTGCCGAGGGTAACTGTGACGAAGAAAGTTTTCTTTAGGAAAAAAAGGTGAACTGCAGGTTCGTGCAGTAGCTGGCCAAGTCACCGAGACTGGCACGCTGTCGTGACGTTTTATGTCGCGTTAATTACCTTGTCGGCGAGTTTCTTGTACATCGTTGGTCCTTACGAAGGGGAGCAAAAATTGCAAACGAGCTCGAAACTTCTCATGTTCAAATAGCTATTCACGATGGACTCGCAAGCCGTAAGGATCGTAGAACTTACCTGATGTAATTTACAGCCACTTCGTGCTTTCTCTGTCTATACGTCTCTACCCCTCTTTCTCTATCACTCTTTCGAATTTTCTCTCACTTTTTCCTTATTCCAAACGTTTTTACTTAAAGTAGAACCATCGTGGCTTTGATTTTTCAGATTCTTCACGAAGCTATTGAATTTTTTCGAAAAACATCGACAAGCAGACATCGTCTTAAATAAGATTATTCGGCTTTGACCTTAATAACACATTTTTTGCGTAACCATATTGGTATAAGAATAAGTAAAGTATTGTTATTTTGTAGTTTAATATCTTTAATTTTCAGATATTAGTGAAGAGTTATTATAGTATAGTTCAAGCAATGTTTGCAAATAAAAGTTAATTGTTAAATCTGTTTTTAATAAATTGACAAAAAATTTTGTCAAACGTCATGTTTATTCCCCTAGAGAAATGCATAAAAATTGTGCAACGTAAATTAAAAAACAATCATAATTATAATAATAAAACGTGACGATTAATAAGAATCGATGTGATTGAAATAGGAAATAGGAATATCTTCTTTTTTTTTTTTTTTATCATGATTTCAACATTATAAATATAATAGAGTTAAGATTCCTAAAATTTTCAATGTTATAGGTAGGATGTCGGCCCTGGAACCTCAGCTTGATCAGTGTCGTTGTCCTTGGATTGTCAAATATGCTTTTGACTTTTCTTCTATTGCAATCAGAGAACTGCAGCCAGTCCTTACGCTTGGCACAATTCGAATCCGACTCTGACAAAATCGTGATGAAAAACACTCCGGTAAACGACTTAAAGGACCTGACAATATCCGACAGTTCGTGTCCCTCGACCGCGCCCTATCAAAGCATTACTCAGGATCAGGTGATCGCCATAGATGATTCGACTTGGTTGAATCTAGATATCCGTTATGGACGATGGGATTCACGTCGTTTGTACCGCATGTTCGACTCAGTTATAACAGGTTCTCGCTTCATCGAGCTCTCCAAATCGACGAAAGTTTGTCTGGCCACTCAGAGTTCTCTTGAGAAGTTGTACTCGCTTGTACAGGTGGTACACCAATGGTTCGGCACGATATCCGTGGCACTATTTGTCGCAGGTGACGAGGAATTCGAAGTTATGCAGAAATATCTTGAATACATGCGTCGCTGCTACGAACCTATTCGCGAGCGAGTAACATTTTCATTCGCAGTGCCCAGAAATCGAGCGCCAAAGTTGCAACCAAGATATTACCCCCTACCAGACTTCCTCGACTGTCAGAAACCGGAAGGCACTCTTAATCAGATGACGAGAACGATATCGAGCGAGCAGACCAATTGGAGAATCCGTAATGTATATCCTCAGAATCACATGCGAAACCTCGCAAGGAAAAACTGTCAAAATGATTATGTTTTTTTAACCGATGTGGATATCGTACCAAGTACAAATTTAAGTCGAGTTCTCGAGGAGTTTCTGCAAACTGACAATTGTGACAAGTGCGCCTTCGTCATTCCGACGTACGAGCTGGACGTGCAAGCGCGATTTCCCCAGAACAAGAGTGAGCTCATTCGATTGGCAAAAAAGGGTCTCGCCAGGCCTTTCCATCAGAAGGTCTTCATTCATAATCAGTTCGCCACGAATTTCACGCGGTAAGTGTACAGCGAGATTTTTCCTGCGGCGAGTGTATATAAAAGTTTGCCTATTAAAGGTGGATGCTGGACGCGACTCCCGGCCATAAAGCTCAGGAGAACTTAAAAACGGGAAAGGCGTACGTGAGCCATGACGTAACCAACTTTGAATTCCTCTACGAGCCTTTCTACGTTGCGCGCGACGTCGTTCCGCCGCATGACGAGCGTTTTATGGGCTATGGTTACACCAGGAATACCCAGGTATCTAGTGTTTGTTGGACGGGCGAATCCTATTGCCATCACCAAGCCCACCTCTAATCCTACACTATTTCTGTAAATCCGTTGCCAACACAGTGGCGTAAGCTCGAACCAAAATGCTTTGCCTAACTCGCTTAACTGCCTGCGAAACGAGTTTCACGGCTTGTCTGCGAACTGCTTCGACCCGTGTCACGTCGCAGCAGCTTCGTACCACCCACCAACCATCTATAACCAGCCCATCCACTTTTCCATCTAGAAATCCGATCGTCTTCCCGTATAAACTTAGTCACGCATTACTTTGCCTCGATTTCCTTAACCTTCCATCGTCTTAGCTTCTCACTATTTTTTAACTTTACACTTCTCGTTTCGTGATACATTCCGAATGTCTTTTACTTTTATTCAGATATTCATCCGATGTATACATTAATTATTATCTCACGTATATGTGGACTGAATTGTTCCTATTCGCTTCTTACGTTAATTTGATTTTTGTGTTGCCCATTAACGAATTTTCTTTCCTCGATTTAAATGCTTATTTAATTTTTATTTTTAATATCTTATTAATGTATGAATATACACCAATTATTTAATGTAACAATCATCACATATGACATATACTATTAAGAAATGTATTATAGATAATAGGATAAAAGAATATTTTTTTACAATACAACAATGATAATAGCAAATGGTAGTTTTCAATTTGTAAACTATATATAACCGCATATAATATAATATATGTGTTCACGACATATTTAATTCGGGCTATAATGATTAGAAATTATAGTCGATTGTCTGCTGGAGAAGCACCTTTTATTTTTACATTATTTTTACATCTCCTTGACTGCTATCTTGATACATTTATTCACTTCTCTTTTATTTTTTCTCCTCCCTTCAACGATTTTCTCATGAAAAGTTTCGCATGTTATTAATTTCCGTTCGGAAGAACTTTACCGTAAGAATTTCAAAGAAATTAAATACTCTTATAATAAAATTAAAAAGGTAATATACCCAGGGCATATAGCATGCCTAGATTTACGGAGGAAATTATGAAACTAATATATTATTTATAGCGAAAAGAAATTTAATTATGATGAAATATTATCAACTGATTGATGTATACAATAATTTGAAATTCATATTCATTATTCATAATATCGATGGTTCTATACAATATTCATATTTTTAAAATGTATTTCAGCACTTCATAAGCTTTTTCTTTTATTATTATTATTATTTAGTTGCTTGTTTTGAATAATTAATTAACATGCAATACCTTTCTAAGGATTTAGTAACGTCCTTTATCAGTTTGTATAAAACTGAGCTAAAACAATAGCTCGATTAGCGGGCGTCGGCTCCGCGCAATTTACGTAGTTTATCCCAATTCTATAATAATCAAGGACAATGTTAAGACGGTGGCTCGTGAAATCGCCAAATATCCTAAAACCTATTTCCGGCATATTTGCTTAATCATTGGAAATCCATTAGATTTGGAAAATTATAGCCATATAATGACTTTATGATCGATGAAATGGAAGCTTAGAAGAATTATCTCAATCGACCCACATGGCTCATAAAAACATAGAAACATCGTGGCGATGAAAGAGAATACGATATTTCCAGTAATTCGGTACATTAGAGCGCACAATGCATAATAACGAGGTATGCACACGTAAGTAATTGAAGGAGGGGCTAATTCTTGTCTATAAAGCAGATCTACGAGGCACAATGCGTAAGAGCATACACAATGGGCGCCTCCTGACGTATTCTCTGCAGCTCCGACAGAATGAATCAAGGCCAAAGGCAGGAGCGACCGTTCAGGCATATTTCAATTTGCGCACTGTTTCGGCAAAACAATCGAATGCGCACGGGCGCCCTTATCCACCCACTCCCTAATATATCTGGCGTCGCGAGTCGTAATGAAGAGGGCGCCCCGGGTGCCGAGCATAAGCCGTGTATTAGCAGACAACGCGGAGCTGAGAAACGCACGACCATTATTGCCTCATTCAGACCTCATAGAAACTGGATGATGTTCTTTGTTCCATCGGTACTTGTACCTTGACGCTTAGACATCTTGTGCATCAGCGTTCATTTGCACGCTTCTATTTAACGTCTTTGATTCTTTCGTACGGCAATGGCAAATCCACGCGATATCTCCCGATTTTATTCTAATAATCAGCTGCATGTAACAACGACAATTTCCCACGCCTTCACAACTACGTACATTCGAAATTTCGTATTATTGCTCCTAACGCTGTAATTATTGTTATTATTATCATTGTTATTGATTTTTATATAATGGCTGGCGGACTTTCAGATAGTCATGAAGAATTTAATTATTTTTTATAAATAGCTTAAATATTAATTTTCTATTTATACGCAAGAAAATTTTTGTTATTTTGTTTTTCAAATACTGCATAATCGAACGAATTATATTTCATGATTTATCATATCTATTTATATTATTACTATTGTATATAGATTTAATTATTTTAAATGTATTTCCTTCTAATTTCTATAATACCATATAATTATTATAAACTATGCGTAGATTTTTGAATTTTGATACATGTTTTTTTATAATGAAAATCATATCAATGATACCTCCTCCATACCAATTAATAAATAATAAATGACAAAAATTGTAATTATACAACATTATGGAAATATTATTTTCTAATGAAAATTTGGCTTACTAATAGTACATCAGATTAGATTTAGATTTATTTCTTAAACGTGTATTTATACATAAATAATTGATTCTGTATACGATATTAACATATCTCGGATTATAATAAATTTGCATTATTAAGATAGAATAAATTGAAATCAAACTTTTAATCGCAAATATACATAATAATTTAAAATATGTTATTTTTTTATTTTTCTATTTCTGTACTACCTTTATTTAATTTAGGATTACTTTTGTAATTTATATTACTCAAATAATACTGGAAACTACATACAACTTTTTAAATTTATCTAACTTTTTTTACCGTCCCTATCCTTAATCTAAATTTTTTTCAAAATTTTGTTCAAATATTCGTACTTTCTACAGCTTTGCATCAATGTCTTTATCTTTTTCAGACAATTATTCCAATTAATTTTATTTATTTTTATTTTATTCACTAATTATTCAAAATATCTGATTTTGTTAAGCAAAAAAAACAAAAAACAAAAAAAAAATTCTATTCAATTCTTATATGATTACAATAGTTTTAATTGCATGTTAGTATTGATTTTGTAGATTATATATTAATTTCATGTATATTACGATTTTTGTTTTATATTTAATAATCATTACATAACGGTAATATTGTCTCATAAATTATTATTAATAAAGCAAATAGATTATGTATTACATTATTATATTATTTTTGGCTTTAGAAAAAGTTCGATTTATTATCTTAAATTATGTGCAATTTATTTCTTAGATTAAATATGATTTTTTTTTAATTTATCATTTGATTCATTCTTTAAAATAACAATACTTCTTTACTTTGAGAAAGTATTTATTGAATTGAATTAATGAAGAATTTGTTGAAGTTAATTAATTTATTTCTTTAAATCTGGTTTAAATTGTTGTCTAATTAATGATATATTAGATTTAATATGTGGGAAGTAATTCTTCGTTGCATGCTTATATATAGTTTTGTTGCGATATGAGTTACAATAATTAAGTAAATAATACTCGTGTACCTCGAAAATAATATGCTCGAAGGCTGCACTCAAGAATTTTTGAAAAGATTAGTTAGACAAAGCAGGAGAATTGCTTAGTTAAATTCTCTATGGTAAAATGTAGTAGTATTGTAGAAAAGATGAATATAGTAGACGAAGAGGTTTGCTATAATGAGAAGAAAAACACGTATTCTACGGACTTCTCCTATGGCATTAATCAAATTTGTTTCAATAGATGTGGATCGGGTTTACTCGGATAGAGCAAAACTTTAATTTGAAAAGCAACATAGCTGCTTCCTTTAGGTTTTATTCGTCTGTTTTTTATGTTGTTCTTTTCTTCGTCGTGCATTTCATCTGATTCGTACACGTACACGCATCCCAAACTTTTCCTAACAAATACCATAATATCCTGAAAATCAAATATAATTTTTCTTCTCCAGCTTTTTGAATTATTAAAAGATACATTAAAAAGATATTGAAGTAGTCGATATATCATACATCAAATATCAAATACTGTGATGCTCAAATAACTCAGGTGATTAATATTGGTCAATGTCCGTATAAAATATACTTATTTATTAAAAGATGAAGAAAAAGGACTTTGAACGCGTCTGATGAGGTATGTATGAATTATTTGAGAACATTATTATACGTAATGGATTGCCACTCTTTACATAATTACTCATTGAATTTAAAAATAAGTTCATTACAATGACAACCACTAAACATTTATAAACATAAAAATCACCACTGTTGCCTCTACTATTAGCATCTTTGAATGAGTACCAAAGATACAAATTCACACTAATTGCAGGTTTACGAGATGTACGTCGCGGGATACAAGTTCAAGGTCCTCTCACCAACGTTTACGGTTCATTGGGGACTTCAGACTCGTAAGAGTCGACCGGCGTGGCGCGAACGACAGAACAGCGTTAACCGCAAACACTTCGACATCTTTAAAAAAGAAGTGTTTGCGCGCTATACGCGAGACCCCCTGAAGATGGTGAAGAACCCAAATTGACATAGGTCTCTAACATTCCAGACGCTTAATTAATGAGTGTGAAATTTACGAAAGACTGTCACTTTATAAAGTGCTCATTGTGAGTTTGTTTGTTTTTCCTGTTTTTTAGTCTTGGTAAAACTGGTTATTGTGCATTAACATTGATGGCTTAAATTAGTTTGGAAATCTATTTAGCGACTACTGGCGATTTCTTTATTTGACAATCAGGAGATAATGTGTACAACTTTAAAATTGACTGCCGTTTTCTATTAATTCTTATAGTGCTCGGATAGCGGAATTTTATTTTTATGCGTTATCATTCTAAAATCTCGTTAATTTACAAAAATAATGAATGATTAATCAGTTTTATGTACAATTATGTAAATATTATCGTATTGTCAATATATTAAGTTAACATTATATTATTTACCGTATCTGAGCACATACTATGCTTGAATTTGTCCGCATACTTTCATATTCAATTGAACTGGTAATGTACAAATGAATAACGCAATTAATTTTCATCTATTTATTGCAATTAAATAAAATAATTGACAATACTCTATAGAATTATAGTCATATTTTCACATTATAATATTGATGTATTTATTTGCGTTATAAATATAAATTAATATATAAAAGAATTTTTTTCTTCGATAATGAACCATTAAATATATAATATAATATATTTTTCACTTTCAGTCTATTACATTAGAATTATGAGTTTTGATGAGAAATTTGTTATAAAAATAAGAAAGCTCCAAAGGCTTTAAAAACAGTTTAAACGTGCCAAGTAATTATCAATTACTATATTTTACACATTATGTAATATTTTTTTGCACAGTTTATAAAATATAATATTTTACAACGAAATAATCATGGCAAGATGGACTGTGTTTGGATTTAAATATATTATTGTTTACGTATTTTTCTAAAAAAAATTTTTTATTTTTAATGTATTCGTCCGTAAGTGATATAAAAATGGTAGATCTCAGGAAAATGTGTGATGAATTAAATCATTAATTAAAAAATGAATGCAATATAAAATATTCCACTCAATAAACATTTTCTTTCGAATATTTACAATGTACAATTTAAAGAAGATGTATATATAAATTTCTTAGTATATTTCACTAAAGAGAGAAATAGAGCTGCATTAACGCCTTAGTAAATTTTTTATAAATCTAAGAGAAGAACATATATACTGTACAGTAAACGCAAATGTCTAAAAATAAAAATGAAAATATCCATAATATAATTGGTGTATTATTATTTTCCTGAAATTACGCAATTATCATAATAAACTAATAATACTTCCTTTTAGTTACGATATTCATATACTTTTTGTTTTTTAATCATACCTTAGATATGTTCGATATTGCATATATATTATATATTTTTCTTATGCTTTCTTTCATAATTAATACAATTTTTTACTAATTAATTGCCTGAATCTTTTCAAAAATCTATAAATCGTATTCATATAAATGAATATAAGCAATATAGAAAAAAACATTCGTGTAACCGTATATAGTTGACGCCCTAATTTAAACGTTAATTAACGTCTTATATACAATATAGTGTAGACAGTACACTGTGAGTGTATTAAATTTCTTTGCCAAAATTTATCAAATAAAGAAATAAATGACTGATATATATATATATATATATATATATATATATATATATATATATATATATACATACATATAATAAATGGGAATAAGTAGAGACAACTCCTTAAAAATCCCCTGGGCATAATAACTGATTATCAGATGGAAATAGAGCAACATAACCGCAAGCAGTTGGTTTTACATTTGCTGACTGTGGTGCAGCTGTCCAATATATTATTGTGTCGTATGTAGCTTCCCACGAGTGCGCCTGCACTTTCTGACCCGACAACTCGTTTCGACTCGGTTTAATTTTCTCCACAACATGCACCTACTGTCTGGACGTTGTTCTGACCCTATCCTGGTCCTATGAATAAAGAAAGTAGAACTTGGAATTGTGTGCATCGGATTGGCCGAGTAAGTGCGAAAAAGCAGAGGAAAAGTACGCGGCGAGTAAGTGTTGGCGCGATATTTAGCTTTGTATTGTTGTTACAAGTAGAAATGATGAGAATGAAAGAGATAAAGAAATATAGATATATATATATATATATATATATATACACATATATACATATATATCCAAATATATACGTATGTATATGTATAGAGCGAGATAGAGAGGTAGGGATAGGAGTCAGAGTTAACTTGTAGATGTAAAAGTAGAAGTTTTGTGCGAAGCATATAGAACATAATAACGTAACGTAAGACACAAACACTATTGCGTATGGCCTCGGTGTCTGACTAAATTATTAGATTCAGCGTTTTGACTCGTCTTTTTCTCTTTCTGATTCCCAGGACTCGTTAAGATTTTTGTTTCGGTTTATTTGTCAACCACAATTTTTTATCTCCCTGCTTCCTCGTTGTTTTACTTTTTTCTTTTTGCTCTATTTCGATACTCGAATACAATTTTTTATTTCTTTTTTATACCATTCCACACAAAGTCAACTTTTCTTTTTTCTCTTTCAAACATATTTTCATCTCAAAGTCACAACTTGTTACTACTTGTTATACCTATCTGATTTTCTACATTAAACGATTTGTTATTATTCAATTTTAATTTCAATTAATATTTTACTTTCTGTAGTATACAGTCAAGTATATCTAAGTCAATACATTATTTCAGATGCGAACAGATCTAATATATATGTACTCTTTATTTCATGAAGTATTTAATAACCGAAAAAAGTATGAAAACTAATTTAAGAATATAAAAGTAAAATAAGCTGACGGTGTATAATTAATATATCTAGATGTTCTAATTTTCAGAAAATTTATGATTTCAATAACTCAATTCATGTTTATGTAAAATTTTTAATTTTAATTTTAATTATAAGGTTATTTATATTTGATGACTAATTCATTATCAATCCATATGTTTCATTAGGGATCATTTTTATTAATATTTATTATGTAATTTTGGCGAATATTAGAAAGTTAAAAATGATAAAATTATCCATAATTTCTTTATTTTGATCTTTACTTAACTAAATGCTTTTCTTTAATTTTCAAACAAATAAAAAATTATATTTCTCGTAAATATTTCCTGTTATGTGAATAATAAACAATAGATTACTCGATACAAAATTTGTATAAAAATTCTTCATTTTATACTTGATTGCTATCTAATCTCATTTAATAATTTGAATAAAATAATTATTTTGTTGTTAATAAAATATATATTCGATTCCAATGAATTTATGTATATATATATATATATATATATATGTGTGTGTGTGTGTGTGTGTGTGTGTGTGTGTGTGTGATTAAGTTGATTTAAATTAATTATATACATTTATTTACGAAATCGTATAAATGATAATTTTGTAGTTGTAAAACATAATATTGATGAAATATTTAGAACTAATTAAAATTTACAGTAGATATAGCAAACTATGCATTATGTTATTATATTATGAATCCTCTTAATGTCTACGTAAATTTAATTTATTTATTCAGATAATTAAGCGACTAATTAGTTTTGCAAAATTAATTTTTGTTTAAAAATTTGAACAAAAACTTCATTCTGTTAAAAGTTAAAATAAATATATTTTTATATATATTTTTTGTGAATAAAATAAATTGATACGATATATTTCAGTAAATGTTTGCAACTCCTCATTCTTCAAATTTATTCAACAATTATAAGATTTAATTAAATAAAAATCCATATTTTTCACGATATTATTTATATGCATAAATAAAAAATCTTCTGATATATGTACTTTGCGTTCTTGAAATTAGTTATCAATTGGTTCATATAATTGAAACTATATTACTATGATAATTTATTTAGTGCTTTTAGCATTCTTTATAGAAATATTATCCGTCTACTTTTTTTATTGATATTGCTAAGCAATTCTTGGCGAAGCTTAGTGTTGCATTCGAATGCAACACTTACTGAATTATCTAGTATTTTCCGAAAAGTAATTAATTAGATTTAAAATCGGCTAAACTGAATCTTAAGATTGCGGTATATAGAAGAAAATACTTCATTTATGTTAATTTATTAGGTCATGAAATGAAATATAAGTAAGAAAATTAAAAGAAAAATCAATATTGTTTATTTAATGACATTATTTATATTTAATTTAATTTATATTTAATATTTGTTTTGTAGATAAATAATTTTCATCACTGCATCTAACAAATTTGGCAATTTGTATCGAATAAGTAGGAAGTCACAGGCGAGGCAACAGCGGGAAAGTTTTCAGATGTGATGGTTCAGTTTTGGATGAATGAAAGGTAAGCGATTAACTAGAGAGGGAATACTCTGGCGAACAAGCAAGCAACCTAGCCAGGCGAACCTAACAGGAATAGCGGATTCCAAACTCAAATTCGAGAACCAGACTAATCCGTTCTAATCTTGACTAATCTATAGTAATCTCAAGCAGATTCTGTAGCCCGTAGACGATCTTCGGGATTTTAAGATTTTACGATTTCTTCAGTACTTATTGTGGTGGAGCTCTGATTACATACATCTACCTAAATTAAAACATTTCGTAATTTAATTGGACGACTCGGTGCTATTTCATTAAGTATTCGTATCTTCAGCACGTTCGTCTTTGAAATTAATCAGGCGTTTTCTCATTTGAAAGCAGTTGCCAGTGGTGCGCGCTTTAGTTGTTTTTTTTCTCGGTGCGCGGCTAGATTTGCGAAGAATTTATTTCGATAGGCCAGGCTCTCTATTTTCGCCCACTTGCATCTCGGCTTTTTTCACGGGTGAGAGTGTAATTTTATGGAGCTCAACGACGAAAATGAAACCACCTGCCAGAAGATGGAAGAACGACACTGAGCCCGAGATAAGTCAAAGAAGACATTACCTCTCTACTCATGCAATCCTATTTCCGAGTTATTAGTTCTTCGCAAGTACGACTTCGTCCAACATCCACGTCATATTTAGCTACATAATATAGAGGATTTACATGGTTATAGTTAGGCATTCATCTTGACGAGTATAAAGAATTACGAGTGAATGAAAAAAAAAAAAAAAAAAAGGAAAAAAAATGCCTCTCTGGTAGGCTTATCTTAATAATAAAAAAATAAGGTCATTTAGGATGTCGTATTCCGTGAACATTATATGGACTTTATTTTCTTGGAGATGCTTACGGGTCGAACATTTCAAGATTCTACGCTTTTTGTTCTCGGCTCGTTCCTCCTCTCGAATTTTGACTGTCAAATATTTGTAGAGCGCCTCCTTGCTTGTCTCCATCCCCGCCGGAAGCAGATATTTCAGCCTCGCCAAGTCTTATTCTGTGCGAATGACACGGGCGATACGGGTAATCAAAAGTTTGCATGAAAGTGAGGAGTGGGCAGCTCCTGTTTCCTTTCAAAAGAAAAAGGAATGAAACGAGACAGTGTGTGAGCGGGAGATAGAGAGAGAGAGAGAGAGAGAGAGAGAGAGGGTGAGAAAGCGGGATGACGAATAAGCATGTTCGCCCAATTATAGTGAAGGGGATAATCCTTCGCGCCTTACGAAAATGTTTGTACTATTCCAACTAATCGATCGTGTGGCTAATTTTCAAAGTGCTTCGATTCTCGCATTTGCGGTTGTTAATTCAAGCGTCGTTCCATCGTCAATTTTCCCCATGAAGTCGTCGGCGCCTGTGAATTTTTCAGCCCCTGCATTTATCGATGGTTTAAAGTTGGGTTTCGTTGATCGAATGCATTTTCCATTTAGATCTTCCGTTTATTAGTTGATTTTATTATCTATCCGTGTATTGTCGATTAATAAATTTTAATGGATTATAAATTTTACAGCTTCAGCTTGGGTTATTATGTAAAAGCCAACCGAATTCCCGTCCATAAGAGTTTGCTGTCGTGTGTATACTCGTCACATGTGCATTTAGTTGATAAGCTTGTAAGAAGTGAGCAAATATGTTAGTAAAGTGTCAAATAATGGTCAATATTTGTATAATTCGAGCATAAATGACGTATTTCTAATTGATAAATGCAAAAACGTAATTATTTTTAACTGCATAAGATACTCATAAGATTGGTTTTTCAATATGTATTTAAGTATCGTGAAATAATTCGGTAAACTAGTTCCGTCGCCGTATTTGTGTAATTGGCACATTAACTTTTTTTATGACGCATTACTAATTATCTTACATTTCTTGAATTTTACAACTCTTTTCAAGCAAAATCTTTTTAGAAATATTTCACAGCTGAGAGGTCACATCATATAAAAAAAAGCTTAATAATTGAAGTTATCATCTAATTTTTTTTTTAATAAACAAATAATTCCTTTTTTTTATTATTAAATTGCCAGAAGATGATAATGTATTTTGCATTATTTAACTTATAACTCTTGCGACGCTTAAATGAAACTAAGTATTGTTATTATTTATTTCAAAGCTCGTATTTATGATATTTATGATATTGCCTCAGTATGAATATAACAACCGCAATTATTTGCAAAGTAGAAAGCACGTTTTTAATACCTTCTAATAGTCTCATTGTAAATTCATCTTATGTGAATAAAGTAATGTGGATTGAGCTAAAAAGCTCAGTGAAAATAGTTGAAAAATCTACACTCTGATTTTTAATATTGATAAACTCTCGTCATTTATTTAGATGTTAAATAGATTCTGAACTTGAAAAACTTACTGTTTCATATCGAATTATGAATAATAAAATTTAAATACAGAGTATCAATATATTAATCCACTTCTTGGCTTTCTTAGCATAGGCGGAAAATGTGTTGTAAAATTATCTACGCCGGTTTAAGGAACATGTGACATTGTCGGATTGCACGATAAATACAGTTTTTTTTTTCTCAACAGGAGCGTAACTTTAAAGAGCAATTGCAAATACAATGAAACGGGAAAAGTAGACTGGCGGCTGGAGGCTGAGAATACGCAGGTCTCCATTGATATTGAGATGTCAATTCTTTCGAGCAAATGCATCGACGTAGCGTAAAACGAAAAGTTGCGCGGGGATTCCCGACGGAGCGGCGCGTAACCAGATTTGTAGGACGGCCTCGTATTGCCCGTGCTCTAAGTAAATATAGAAGTTTCTTCGGTAGCGGACGTCGGACGGTGCATTTGCGCGGGAGAGATTGGCACCGGGAGGGGGGAGGGAGATGGTGAGCGAGGGCTGATGGGTAGTCTTGGCAAGCATCTGCTCAACCCCCGGCAGCAGTTCCTTTATACTTCCTTTGCGTCAGGAAACAAGAACGCCCGCGCACAATATGCGAATTTCGAATAGCGGCGAATATTTTGCGACTTTCATCTATCCAACTTTTTTTAGAGCATTGAGAACTAAAAAGATTGTTGAGTAATGATTACTTCTTAATAAGATATACATTGGGGCTGATAGTTTTGTTTAGTTCTATAGAGGAGAGATTGACGTAGTCGCTAATGTTGTGTCTCAATTAATTTAATTGACAACTTTTTAAATGATCAATATTTTGTAAAACGGTTATAAAAATTATTATACAAGAAATTTGCATATATAATGGAGTAAGTTAATTGTTTAATGAATAGTTTGGGATTAGCAAATAGATGGACGATCTAATGATCTACGGATAATAAAGAAAAGCTAATTACAAATTCGAGTTTCTATTATAATATATTAAAACTCGGTCACTACTATGTAATGCGGGGTTTTAAAATATATCGAACGAAATATGTCAAAATATGCATATTATTTAAAATAAATAAAGTATAAATAAGTGGAATAAAATAAAGTATGTAAAATGAAATCTGTTTAAAATATATTAATTTTAAAATATTTTGAATACAGATTTATATATATATATATATATATATATATATATATATATATACATAAATATATTTATTATTTTTAAATTACCGCATTGCGGTACTGTGAAATAAACTAATTTTGTTTTGTTAAATAATAATTATAATTTATGATAATGGAAGCCTGAAAATAATAATTATATAATAATAAAGGCGAAATGATCTTGTAATAAAAATAAAATAATATTCATATCAAATAAGAATTATATACTTTTTTGTCCTATTGTAGTGATCTTTGTAAAGGTAAACAATATTGTTTCCGTAATCTGTATATAAAATCCTAGCGATAAAGTGCACAATAATAAGCTGTTAAATTGAAAATTTCTGTGTCTCTTTAGCGAAAATAAAGTGATACTATTAACAGTTTGAAAACTGCTGTTTCACAAATAATGCGAAAAGTATTGACATAAATAATACGGAAAGCAAGTATCACACGGCACTCGATATTTGTCGTTCAATGAAGCAAACGTTATTTTACAATAAAACCCGTTAGCGATGCTTAAGTGGTTTTATTTAACACCTGAATTACAATCCAAGTCGGCCTTCATTCAATCGTCGAAAAATTTCGATAACATTATGAGGGCATATAGGCGACACAGCCTTCCCTCATTTTGCATGGCTCAGTGAATTTTTGCCGAGGGATAAGGGTCGAAAGAAAAATAGTTTCATCGAATTTCAACGTCTACGAAATGTCGAATCGACTTTTTAGACGAACTTTTAGTACGGGATGGGATTGCTGGGATCGCCGCATATGTCCTGCAAATGGCAGCCTGAATAAAGTCTTTTGAATAAACTCAGAATTTCATATAGCATTGGTCGAATTAATTATCGGAAGCAAATCGCTGGACTCGGCCAACCTTCGGCGACGATTGCGAGCCGAATAAAGATAAAGTGAAATTGCTCGAAGACTTGGGCAGCATTGGCCGATCGGAAAAATATTCGGACTCGAATGTTGCTCTTGTCGCGACATTACTGACTTATCGTAGTCCCTCGGGCATCTCCGAGTGTCCCCTACACCAGATCGCGTGACAATTGTATTGCGATTGCCTTGGCGCATGTGAGACCCGCCGCTGGGATCTTGATACCACTATGTTTTACCAACTAGTTACGGCTTTTAATCGGCTCAACTATTAATTACTATGCGCGATAAGAGGATGAAAAAGTGGTGCACGAAGAAGTGCTCGCAGATGGAGAAACAGATTTGAATATAAATATTGTGAAACGCTTAAGAAAGTTTGTCCGCGCGAGCTCGTGTATTGCGCAAGTTCCTGTAATATTATTATCACAGATAATGATAGAACAAAATATGGATAAACCAAGCAATTGTAATTATACTTTTATCGGCAATTATTAATTTTATTAATACTTGTATTTTGATTTACAAAATCCTGTAAAATCAATGATTTAATGTGACGAGAACTGATATTAACATTAGTACATGAATATGAATAATTTTTGGTTTTAATGCATTACATTCTTATAATAACATATTTAATAAAGTTATATAATAGTAAAAATATAGTTTTTTTTTTTTTTTTTTTTTTTTTTTACCGATATATCATATTATAACATATATATTCTTCTTCTTTTACTAGCTTAGCCTATTGATAATGACAGTCAGAAGATCATTAAATATTATTTAATACGTATTAGACTATTTGTTAAATGATATAATTGTATATAAGTTCATCGCTAATAAGATGTATTTTAAATTTCAAGTTAATTTTATTATTTGATAATTAATAAACCAAATTAATTTATTTATTTATAATGCTGCTATAATCTTAGTTTTAAAAGAAATTATAAAAATAATTGATTTAATAATCTCGTAAAAACAATGGATTATTTACATAATCGTTAAATTTATAAGTCAGATATAAATGGTATTATTTTCCTCAATTATAATGCATGCTACAAGTCAATAAACATAACTTTCTTGTACGCGTACGGCGTTATATCAGTTTGATATAAACAGTATTGTTAGCTATTAATGTCATCATCTTCATAAATTATAATATTAAAATCGATAAGTTTCTAGGAGCTGAATTCACCACTACGTTTATACTAATAAAATAACAAATTAGAAAATTCTTTGTAATCGGTATAGTTATTGTAATTTAATCATTTATAACATCAATTGAGTACAATCAATTACAATTACATCTACAATATCACGTTATTTACGATGGCCTTCGAAGAATTATACAACTGCTTGTATTTTGAATTAATTTATTCCTCTGCATACTCAACATTGTTTATAGCTGAAATTTATTATATTCAATTTACAAAACGAGGCGTATGATTAATATTAAGCGAGAACTATTGAAAATCGAAATATCTGGTGGCTGGTCCATTAGCAGGTAGCTCGTGCAGAGCTTATTATTATTAATATTATTTGTGATGTACTCGATATTTGTTATATCATTAGTTATCTAGTCGCGCTTGCTTATTCGCGAGTAACGCGTGTTTCACTGAAACAAAAAAAAAAAAAAAAAACAACGAAAAAAAAAACAGAGAGAAAGAGTATTTGCCGGCTAAACAATTATTGTGGGCATTGCACGGAAAAAGCGGCGCGTGACTCGGGGAAAAGCGCACTCGGGGGAAATAGGCCGTGTGTGTTAACGCGTAATGTACGGCTGCTGTGAAATAAAAAATAAACGCGCAACAGCTCCCGAGACTCGATTATAGTGGTAGTCTCGAGACCCCGAGGTTCGGGGTTCTACAGCCCGAACACCTGGCAATTTACGTGTGAATATATCCCTCGAAATGAAGCCATTTATTTTAGACTCTCCACCCGGCCCCTCTCCCCCCGTTCCACCAAACCTATCGCGATTCATTACGAATTTGTGAGTTCGTCATTTTAGTTAACTGTAAATATTCGCTTTTCAATCGCGTGCTCTAGCTTTTATTTCCTTCATTTATTGAAATGATATCAGCGGTATGGCTTCTAATTCTGGTTGACATTTGCGACTTCAGAAACATTAACAGTCGTCACTTTAATGCTTTCGATTTTATCTTGAATTTTGCTTATTAACCAAAATTTCTATTTCTTCAATCTTTTTGAACATTAGGATGATAATTCTATAAATGCTTATATAAGTCTTTGAATGTTATATACACCCATGTGCACGTAGCATAAAGATTTCATTCCGATACATTACCGATACATCGATAGTAAGAATTTAAATTTTCATAATGCAGATACATTGATTGTTTCGGAGTTTTAGAAAACTCTGTAGTAGTATATGTAAGGAGGTTTAAAAAAATTTGCAAAAGGTGAATGAAAATCTTTGTATCGTGTAATCTTACTGAATAATCTTTAGTTCTTATTGCCTTGAAATTATAAATGTTTTCAATTTTTGAAAATTATATCACGATTACCTTGTCGACGTCTCAGGCCACTTCGGAAAATAGGATTTGTTAAAAATATACATTAAAAATCCAACCGACAAATGATCTCTTAAAACATTATAAAAAATATTTATTTTTATTTTAATAAAAACATTAATAAAAGATAGTTGCTATTATCATATGCTTTTATATAGTAATAATGAGTAATGTATTTTAAGTAGCTGATATGATAAATGAATTATAATTTATTTTCAAAATAAAATACAAAAAAGATAACGAGTTTCTTCTCCATTTACGTTGATGTGATTTTTAAATGAGACGTCACGTTCGTACCTTCACATCGTTCAAGTATTAAATTTGTATACACTGACTTGCAACTCGCCAAATTTTCTCTTTTATACAATACAGTTTAGCTTATTCGAGCCTCAATTTCCCCATCCAAGTTTAAATAAAAGCTTTAATGACACTTTATTATTTAAGAATAATAATTTTCACTTTTATTTGTAAAATTCTAAAATTGCCTTTACATTGTAACTTGGTTTATATGATTTTTTTTTTTTTTTTTTTTTATTAAAAATTATAACCTCTCTAAATTACGATATATAATATTGATACATATTTTATTAATGAAATCAATTTAATCAAGTGAATATAAACTATCGCAAAATTGTTTTTATTAATTACATTTTTGTGCCAACTTATTTTAGAGACATTTTTATAACGTTCAGTGAAACATTGCGTATATATTAGTATCTTAATTATAACACAATAATTATACATTTGACATTAATTTGTTGTTCACAATATTGCTTTAAGTGCTAGATTTACCTTTAAAATTGAAGAAGAAAAACAAATGATTCTCATTTGAAAAAAATTATTTATATAAAAATAATTGTTATTTGAACATAATTAATGATTGATTAATGTTAAAGCTTATAATTTATTTCTTAAGAATATAATTGTATTTAAATATTTGTAAAATAATTTATAATTTAATTATGAAGATAATAAAATAATAAACTAACAATTTACTACCAATTGCGTTTGTTGTGAAATGCTTGTAAATATATATGCATCGTTTGTAATTTCATTATTTATTCTTTTTCCTTTTTACCAATTATGAAAGAAACCAGCAAAAATAAAGTGAAATTCATTTCTCACTATGAGCGACAAATATAGACAGGGTTTGTATAAAATTGCATTTTCTATTTATACTTTTATTTCTACATAGACTGTATCTGCATGTAGCATAAAGTAGAAAAATGAAAACACAAGTCAGCCATAATAAGTTAAAATTCCTGAGTTTCCATCATTTATATTGCAAAAAGAAATTTTGTACTCTTTAATATATTTTCATGTTACAAAAATAATGATGCAGCATCGGTACTAGACCTTTTCAAAAGAATTCTCTTCCTCTAATATTACGAGAATGAAAAGAAAGGTCGTTGAAGCGCGTTTAAAGAGGTGTAGCTTTGACAGAAGTACGTTTGTTAAAGAACGAAAGAGAGCGTGGAAGAATTGTTGTCGGTTGGATATCGGACATCCAAATAAAAAGTGGAGACGAAGATGAATTAAGGCATCTTGGATGGCGCTCTATGAAGGAGACGTAAGTAGTGGGAGTCAACGAGTCGTGCGGCGAACGGCCGAGTCCCTGAATCCAAGGAGAACGCGAGCTTCGGGAAGTCAATCTCCCGAGGGTTTGGAGGAACAGTTAAGAGCTTAAACTGTGCCGAGCCACTCAAACTGAACACAGGGCGATTAAGCCAAATGGCCGCGCATCGCATTGTCCGGATTCTGGCTATCGCTTCACACACGCGGCCGTGAACATGCGCATCTCAAACAGTAACATTTTATCGTTTGAAATGGGTTAAGTCTGAACACTGCAATGATAGCGGCACTTTTATATTATTTTTATAATAATTTACGCGACGATACTGGTGCATTGACAAATGTTTGCGCTTCATGTTGGAAGAATGCCAAAAGTATCGATTAATTACGCAGCTCAATAATTCGTCTGGGGAATCGAGAGTTTCATATATTAGCTAAGCGATGCAAAAATTGAGGATAAGAATGAGCCTTCAAAGGATTGACAAACTTGGAGAATCTGTTGATATGTATCTTCGCATAATTCATGCGATCAACGCTATTCGCATAGACTCTCAGACACGTTAGAGGGTTTTACAAATGTATTTACCGTGCTCCTCCTAATTTACATTTTAATTGCATATTACCATAGTAAATATTGCACCCTTCGTTATGTCTCAGTCGACAGCTAATTCGGCTGTCTCTACTCAAATCAGCAGCCTTATACATTTATAATAGTTTTACTTAAACTTCTTCTTTCATTATCATTATTTTCATAATTTTTTATTGAAAAATTTTGTCCGTATAGAACATTTTCTTATCGCAAGTCATATACAACATTTTATTTACTTGAAATATATGATACAAAAGGATGTATTAAGATTAGCTACCAGTTAATTTAAAAAATTCTGTTTAATATTCTTGTTGAAAAATTATGCTGCACTTGTTAAACACTACGATCAAAATTAATTTTTTAACTTTATCAGTGAAAATATTGCACTTTATGTCTTGTATAAGAAATTTTAAGTTGTGCATTTGTGCGCGTGCGCGTGTTATTGTTTTTGTGTGTTTGTAAGTACCCGTGTTCATGATAACATATCTATATATACTTACATTTGCAAGAATGATAGTAGCGTATGATATGTGACATTGTAAATTGAATTTACGACGCGTATTAAATATGCTTTTCAAACATCGCAATCACGTCGGCATAAATTACATGTGTATCATACGCATGATCACGTGATAATCAAAATACTATCGTATGTATTTAAGGAAATAAGCTGATTTTTCGAAAAAATCCAAAAGACAAATTTTATTTGTAATTTAATTAAAATATTTTGTATTAAAACGTTTTTATTTATAGACAAATTTTTTATTAAATACAAATAATGAGTAAAATCATTTTACAAATTTTTTTAAAATATATTTTTACAGTGACAATTATAAAAAAGTGATTTTTAATTTTTTCGAATTTAGTTAGCCATGCAATGATTTTATATTGTGTATAAACAATTCAATAAATAATGTATTGTTATAAATTATGTTTATAAGATTGAAATATTAAAATACATATAATCAAAGATAATATTCATTATATATATATATATATAATATTAATATTGGAAATAAATTTTATTTTATTATTATTAGCTTTCATAGAGAGATTATATATCATATATTATATATAAATATATTAATTGAAAATTTAATAAATTTCATATATTTCTAAATAAATGAATTTTTATTGACATAATTGAAGGCATTAAATTTTGTCTTGTGTAGTGAACATTGTAAATCTCAAGGTAGGAGAGCAAAATGAATATATGTAATTTTCATGAATAATTTATGTTTTGTGATGTAGTATGGTGGTCAGAACATTAAAACTATGATTCATGTTTAAAAAATACTGGTTTAAGATACATGAATTAAATTTTTTAGAGAGAAATGTAGAAAAGCAAATAAAATTTAATAGTAGTAATAGTACATAAATTGTAACCAGTGTAGGGATTATGGCCTAAAGAGTAAAGAAATATCATTTTTATATTAGATAATTATAGATAAATTAATGGTTATTATCAGTAATTACTAAATCGTATAATAAATCTATTTGGTATTCTATGATTTAATCATTTTTATCTAAGTAATGTCAAGATTAAATATTTTTAAAGTGAGTAAATAATATTGTTTTGTAAGTATAATTATTCGATATTATTTAAAGGTCTATCGATCTATAAGGAACCCACGTACACACGCACGCACACGCACGCACGCACACACACGCACACACACACGCACACACACACACAGAGAGAGAGAGAGAGAGAGAGAGAGAGAGACAATGTATTCACAACTTTTTGTACAGGAATATCAGTGTATTACAATAAAGATAATTCTTAAAGATAACGTATAATAGTTATTTCTAATTTTAAGAAATTTAATTTAAAAAATTTTTATTTTATAATATCATGAACATTAGATAATACATTAGGTTTTACGATATATCTTAAGAAATGTATATATTTTTTTATTAATTTGACAGTTGAAAAAAAACTTGTATACTTAATTGAAATTTGTAAAGATGTAATTTAAAGTAAAGTTATTATTGAATTGATATAAAAATTTATATTGTACTGGTCTACGATAACACAGATATATTTTTTCCATTAGTATCCTCAACGAATGAGATTTTAGAAACCATGGAGCACTATTAGTAAAGTTTTAGGAACGATGTAGTAACATTGATGGAAGGTTCTAGTTTCGACTTTCGTACGAAAAGTTAGATTCTGGCAATGCCGTTAAAACTCTTTTCAAATACAGCACTAACAACATATTTTCCATAGAGATGTAAAACAAAAATTTAAACAACTTGTATTTCAAAATATCTTTGGGAGAGTTGAATATTGAGAAATAGAGGAAAATTTTTTTTTTTTAAAATATAAATACCTAAATTACTTTTATTCGCATAAATATCAATTACGACGCAAATACATTATTCAATAACAATTGAAAAGTAAATAACATCATATAAAACATTTTAATATTGTTTTGCAATATTCTCAAAAAATTTTTATGCTTTAAAACGAGATGTTTTAATTTGTTACTAATGATGCTTCAACACTTTTAGAATTAGAATTTTAATAGCGGTGATTCATAGTTCACATATATAGAGAAAAATGAGAATTAACGAATATATTGAAATATTATTTTTTCTTTTATTATTTCATATATATACATAATATTGCTCTCGTGGTATTAATAAGCATTTTAAATGTACGTTTTATTTTTATATTGTATGAATTTTTTGTATATTATTTGAAATTTTGTTGAAGGATAAAACGAATTAAGTGTATTACTTGATTTACTTTAAAAATTTAATTTATTTATTTATTTATAATATTTATTTCGTTTAAAGTAAGAAATAATTTTTCATTCTTTTATTTTAATAATGGATAGGAATGAATTATTTACAATAATTCTATCTTTTATTTGCAATTAAATAACACCTATCTTATTATTCAAAGTTTATGATTATACTACAGTATTTATCATATATTCATCACATACATATTCATTTTATTATGTCATAAAATTGTCAATACATACGAACAAAAGTACAGTATAGATATTAGTATATACATTGTTATAGTCGGTAGACTAATAATATATTAATAGTCATTTATTAATTTGATCTTACGCTATTAATATTGAATTCATTTAAAACTACAAATAATAATAATCATTATTATTACATTTTTAGAAATATCATCTAATGCTATTTCATTCAAAATAAAAATATATCTGGATCACATATTTATGATCTTAGTCGTTATAATATATATTGGAAATTATTTTGGTATTACAAGTTACGTATTTGACAGTGATTTTACACGTGCAAAAATATTATATCACGATAGTATCTACATTAGTCCGAAAGAATTTATGGATACATTTTATATCTAAATAATATAAATTTAAAATATTTTTCTAAATCGTCAAATTGGAAATTGTCATCATCACTGAATACATAAGTTGCTCATATCGTAATTTTAAAAACAATGTGTATAACAATAAAAAATATATAAATAAAATAATAAAATAATTAATTAAGTACATATTTGCGATTTATTGCGAAAAATATTATATTCTAGTAAATGTTAATTTGTGTTCGGTTACTCTCTGCGGCATTATAAGCATTTAATTAAATTTCATAACATCATATTTATATCATTTTGTAAGTGTGAAAACATAACATCTAATATTACACTTGTCTTAAAAAATTTAGATTTAATTTAAATTAAGATTAAATTTCCACTCGTTTGGTACTTTTAGTTTCAATTATTAAGTAAAAATATCTTGGTAATTAAAGGATCTCAATAGGTTATTATTATACCCTGAAAAATTATCGGCAAAATATTAATTTTAATAATTAAAATATTTCAGGTATATATTCATTTATTTAATTTGTCTAAAATCAGTGTCAAGAAACGAATTTTTCTCCCACATTGAAATTATACATGAAATAGGGAATAATTGAAATAGCGAAATCTATAAACCTTAAAGAAATTAATCCAATTTAACTGAAACTAAAATGATATTGCTAACCAATATTACAATCATTATATAGCTTTTTCTTTCTCAGCAAGTCGCTTCAAAAAGGAAAGTATTGTATTTCACTTAATTATCATAAAATCGACAGATCTGCATGAGTTATTAATGTTTCTTCGTACGTCATTTGAGAAATATAAATTTAAACTACGAAACGATGTATCTAGTTTACAAATTTCTTTTCAACGATTGACTGTTTTTATTAGCCTATATTTTATTGAATGATAAAAATTTATGAGCATATATGTATATAATATAATAATTATTAGCATTGGTAATAATAAATTTTATACTTAAAGTTCCACAAATTCAATTTCCTTAAAATTGCATTAATGAAAATAAAAGTACCGTTTGACATTCGCAATAAAAAAATTCTACTATTAATAATGCATGATCATTTATATAAATGAATAGTAAGTTTATTATCAATAAATATTTATTTTTATTAGCTCGTTCGTATAGTGTCGGAAAATTCAAATGGAACGTGGTTTTTCATATATTCTAAATAAAATTTTCAAATTAAATCATTTTTTAGAATCATTTACCGTCCTTCTGGAAATTACTAGTGGCCACTATATATGCTATTTATTTAACGAAAGTCAGTCTCATATTTTACGATCTGATGTAGAAAGTCAAGTGGAAAGCGAATTTTCTGATATAGCATCGATCTGAAGTATCTTCTTATTATCATCGATGTTCAAACTATTTATCAGGATATAGTCACTTTGGATTCTGCCATCGAGAATATGAGCAATCTTCTCTTTCTCACATTTGGTATAACTCGGTGTATAGATTATCAATTTTGATGATATTATGGCTATTCTGTTGCATCGCCATTTTTCACGCTCGATTGCTTTCTTTATAAAATTATTATTAATTAATCGATTTAATAAAGCATTCAAGTTATAAAATCGTATTAATAGCGTTCACACTTCCTTCTCACAAATGAAAGATATCCTATCTGCCGATAAAATAATGTTGATCATTGCTTTAATTCAATAAAATGATTAGAAAATATTCTTACATAAATTCTTAAACAGTGTTATATAAGTTTACATACACATGCATATATTCATGCATACGTGGATAAATTTCTATATACATTATGAATTTTATGAATTAGAAGAATCTACCACACTTATATACGTAAAGCTACTCTACTTTATCGTATTATATTAATGTACATTCTTGGTATAATGCGCATATGGAAGTCGGTACACCTATGTACGACGGTGAGGTATAAACAAATTTAACTAATTTACATTTATTACCCGGGATGCAAATGAATTTTTTATAATCATTTATAGTCTTTGTATTCGTCAAAATTTAATAAAGTAATGGAAAGTAGCTCATACAGAATGATATGAAAAAAATATTTTAATTTTTTCATGACTGAAATCCTCTTTTATTGTAACATTAAGCGTATGGTTGTTTTTGTATAAAAATTAAAGCATAAAGCACACAATAAATATCTCATTATTTTTTAGAACAAGCTACGGATAATTTATCTTCCAATTTTGATTATTTATAAAATTTAAATAATGTATCGTATATTAATTATACTTTCATAGTTAGAATTTTATAAGTTGAACGGGAGAGCTGATATTTAAGTAAATCTTAACTTCTTTTCTTTAAAATATATTGATAATTGAAAAAGTCTCGAGAAAATGAAATGAATTTTCGGAAAAATATTCTGACTTGAGAATTTATATTTACTAAATTAAATATAATTATTAATGTTCTTGTATATCAAAATCAAATGCTTAATCGAAACACTCGATAAATCTTTATTATTTATTTGTAAATAAGAACTATAGCCTTTTATAAAGCAATCGATACTCAATTTCAATGTTTATTTTATAAGTAAATAAAAAACATGAATAGTGTATGTATGTATGTATATAAAAGACGTTATATAAATATTAGGGAAGAAATGCGGTATATTCAAGATTTATTGGACATTTATTTAAAATTATTTAAAAAAGGGGTAGTAGTATGATGGTCAGTTTTTATTTATACTTATTATTATAGGTGAGCCAATAGGATATGCCGGTATTTTCTCGATTCTCATAATCGAAGTGAGATGACGCATATTTCGTAGTGAAAAAGCTCTAGGCCATGGCCGACAGTTGGAAATGGAACGTTGTAGGGCGTAGAATCTTCTCTGAAAATCAAAGTCTCTCTGTGAAAATGGAGGCGATCAGTCTTTTCCGCAGTGGATTTCCAGAGACAGAGGGTGGGAGGAAGTGCGAAAGAAAGAGAAAGGGTGGTGCGAGTGAGCGATAGAGTGGCACGGAGTGGCGGTAGTGGGAGGGGAATAATTTGTTATAGCATTTTTCTCGCGGAATAAAAAGCATGTCGGGACAAAATTCTCATAATAGCAGAACTAAGTCAAAATCATCTTGTGAAGCTGCACGTGCCTTATTCGTATATTTTTGCCGAAAAAAATAGCATGCGATGCAGCTCGGCTGGCTACTCGCTTGGGCGGCTGAATCTTCATGAAAGTTCCGACTCCTGAGCTCGTAATCTTAACTAATGTCGCCATCATTCACAAGCGTAAGTTCCCATGACCTCTTCTTCTCTTTTGCCCTTTTCGCGTAAGACTGTCTACAAGAACAGAGTTGCAAATTGGAAATTTGTTACCATTCCTCTTTTCAAAGCAGTTCCGACCCATTTTAATAATGCTTTTAAATTTTCATTAATGTTTAAGTAAACGTTTTTGGTAATAGAGAAAAGTCCAGTTCTGTGCAAACAATATATATTTAGATTACATTTCAACATTATTTCAAATTATTTGCTATTTCGTTTAATGCATCGTGTAGCATTATTAGTAGCGGTAAATTTGTAAAACAGTAATAATTTTGGAAAAAGTCGAACAATGCCTTTTAATGAATCAACTGTATATTTTCTAGTTATTTATAGTTATATCGCAGAATAATCAATAATTATTCGAAGTTCGTGTAATTGCTTATTTAATAGCATTGAAAAAGTTTCTTCGTTAATAAGAAATATTATTACCGTTGTATTTCAATATGAAAATGCCATTATATTTATAGAATTTTTTTTTTAACAATTTTTGAAAATATAGAAAAATACATAATACAAAATACAAAATTATGAACAAAGTAGAACTTTATTTTATAGGTATTTTATTTTCAACTAAGGCGATTTTTAGAAGAAGATACACGCATGACAGTGACTATACTGTAGGGGACACAATTTTTGAATTTTTTATTTTTCAAGAAAAACAACGATCGAAGCCGTCTCCCTGTTACTATTGTATTATATAAATAATATTTTTTTTTATCTAATAATGCCTTCATAATATGCCTATTATATAATAATTTCTTAAAATTTTAACAATATTTTATTTTATTTTCTCTTACAAATTGATCTTTATAAATGTTCAAACTTTTTAATTAATATAATTTTTTAATTATAATAACATAGAAAAAATATTAAGAAAATAATGTTTGATGTAGTTAAATATAGAGAAAAAAATAATAAATATTTTATATTATTCTATAAAATAAGTTTTTCATATCCTTTTATATTGCGCTGCTGCACTAACAAAGTTTATTACACCTTTAATACTTAAATATACACATCATATTCTATTTGCTACAATATATAAATTTTACGATTATTCTGTATTCAATGTATCATAACAACTACAAATCATAATCAAATAAAATATTTGCGACGTAAATTGGTTTCATCAGTGAATGTGCGCTTAAAACAATGAATCATCGAATCTGTAAATCACATTTGATGTGTTGAGAATAGTTATATTATATCTATTTACTCTGTAATTTTAGAAACTAGACGCATTATTGTGCCTATTACTTATATTTAATATTTCATTAAAATATTTACTTTATATTAAAATATTTATATAGTATTTATAATATATTTGAGAAGCACGGTTATATTGGTACATAAAAATTATCGATTAAAATAGAAAATTTATTAACTTTGCCCCTTCAATTTATCGTTTTTATAACATATTTCGCAATCTTCCGTAATAATTTATGCCTTGAAATTATATTAAAATGCTAATTTATAATTATTTATCGCAGGATTATATTGATTCTAATGCTAGTACAAAAAATTGTATTTTACCCAGTGCTCTTAATTTATGATACAATGAACACATTATTTCATATCAATAAAGCTATAAATGAAATAGTCATGAAGATTAATCTTGTTATGCATTTTTTAAATATTATTTATATATTTTTTACATATATATTCAGATATGCATACACGCTGTATACGCACACAGTCCCTCACGCACGAATATACACATTCGCACACACAAGTCAAATTATACTATGGTATAGGCAAATAATTGAAATTATTAAATTAATTATTCTAATTTTTCATTTTTCAAAAATTTATTTCATGATTTTCTTAACAAAAAAATATTGCTGTATATATATGAAGCTACCGAAACAGCAATGCATCCACATATTTACAATAGAATATTTTAATTGAAGCCGTAACACTGTAATTTTTAAAACGTCAAATTATTAATATATAATATATTTTAAATACTTTGATTCTATATTTTTGATTATTGTTTTGTTTTTTTTTTTTTTCGTTTTCTTGTTTTTGTTTTCTTTGATACCTCGATTGACCGTAGCTTTGGCTCGGTAGTTGATAATTATTATATGTAAAAACATATCTAACCGACGCTGGCCTCACTTCTTATCGTATACTTAAGGAGCTTCAAATCTCCCGAAAGAATCAAGTCCCACCAGCATTCCACACATCCCGAGTATTTCATCATGATAAGAATACTTTGGAAAAATGGCGCTCGTGGGAAGACGGGTTCGTACAGGCATTTTAAGGCATAATAAAGTATAATCGGTAGGCATGAATAAGTGCCGTAGTATCCATGCTGAATTGGCGTGATGCACTCCAGGTATTTTACAGCGGACTGGAGTAAAAGCTCGCGAGTACTGAACTTTCTATTGCGCAACATAGCAAAAAGCAGAGACATGTGTACATGCGCGGGCGTAGCTCGGCGTTATTAAGTACGTGGCGCGTTGTGAAAAGCGGGAGTCGAGGTATAATTGCTTGCGCGAGGTAGCGAGCGATGCTAATATCCTCGAGATCTTGCCAAATCGTCGCAATATGCATGCATTTGAAGTGGGTAACTCCGCACGTATGCCCTAGGCTTTACCGCTCTTTCGCATTATTCTACAAACGTACGTCGAGAGAATGCCGCAGAAGCTCTCGTTAGTCTCCACCTCTTCCTCGCCGTGCTATATCTCCCGATGCATAATACTACGAATACACTTGCTTCATTAGAAATATTTTTCCGCTCCTCTCTATCCATCTGTATTTAATATTACACGCTGTTTTTAACCGTTGATTAGTAGTGAAAGTATATCGTTTTGAGATTGTCTAGCCTCAGTGTGAAAGAAATGTCTACGATAACCATTAGCTTTTGAAATCCTTCATTATTTTTTCTATCCACTCTCGCGTATCGGATATTTTCGCGTAAACAGTTGGGCTTCCGTATGCACAATTATGGCTCCAGGATGCGAGGCCTGTTTAAAAAGGATTGCTTGTATGGTATTAAAGTTTCTCGTCGACGGATGTACGATTGAGTAGATAATGCTTTACCTATTACTTTATTATTATATACAGCGGGAGATCCGGAATCACCGACGCAGGGTCCAGAACCTTCTGTGAATATACAAAACATCCGATCGGTTACGCTGTTATTGCCATAATATAATTGGCATGCTTCATTGCTTATTTTTTGTACGTGACTCTCGCGAAGATCGTCCGATATTTTTCCTAATAACTAATAAGAATGTTAATAAAAGTTATTATAATAATGAATATAATACAATAAGCATATATAAAGATAATTTATTAAGCAGTATATGTACTTGCGTAGCTCCCCAGCCGGCAATAGATATATTTGTCTTATCTTGAATTATTTCATTATTCTCTGGTATATCTATCGGCATAGTATTTTTGTCGAACACAATACTTTTGGTCAGCTGTTTGAAATGAAAACAAAAAACAGAAATAAATAAATAATAATAATCGAGGTTTCATGCAATCACATCGATAAACTAATGTTTCATTATAATTAGGTACCTCTAATAAAGCGACGTCATAATCAAGAATTATGTTATTATAATTTGGATGAATTGCTATATTTTTGATGTTATAAATGGCTCCATTTTCATAGTATTTAGATGATCCAACTCTTACGTGAAATTCATTGACTTTACGTCTGCAAAAAATTAATATAAATGCAAACAGGAGCATTAATTTAGAAGCTTATTTTAGAAATTTGTGTTAAATTACGCTAGGGCACATTGAGCCGAAGTAATGATCCATTTCTGCTTGATGATAATACCGCAACAAAAGTGATCATAATCGTGCCCGAAAAATGTTCCATTATGCTGTAGCGAAACCTAAGCAATGCACAAGTTAATTTTAAATGTGAAACTAAAGGCTTTTATTGCTTTTCATATATAGCAGTGCAAATCTTAATTTAAAAACTAGGCATGACTTACAATTATCTTATTGATAAAAACATATTAATTATATAATATTTTATATGAATTATGTGCAAATGCAATTGTTAATTTGAATACAAAACTTGTAAATATAATTGTAAATATAATATATATATATATATATATATATATATATATATATAAATACTAATGTTTCCAATACAATCCTAAGGAATTCTAATACTCAGCTAATAATAATACTAAAATAAATAATTTTTTTCATTAAAACTTGTAATTTTTATTGAAACGAATTACAATACTAACGATTTATATTAAAATTTTTATGCATACAATTAAATACTTTTTGTACAGTTATATTATCGTTATATAATATCGTTTTGGATTAATTTCTTATACTTAAAAAGATTTGAATTTTACAAACTAGAAAGAAAAAATATTAATAGTCAATGAGATGCACCATTTGAACGAATCGTGTTAGTTAAAGATTTAGCATTTAATACTAGTTAATGTAAAAGATAATGGTAATAGCATTTAAGATGACAGTAATGGGATAGTGTATTTTAGTAGCTCGTGTAAGCGGTTTACCCTCATTTGTACTATTGCAACAATAGAATATTCAGTATATAAAAGAAGCATGGAAGTATTATTGCACTGATGTTATATTATATCGTTAATACATCGAAGCAATAACACGAAGCTAACGGAATTTAAATAAGATTAATTATTTGGTTAATATATATATATATAGAACACAGACACCGATATATATATATATATATATATATATATTTGTGTGTATATTGTTAAATTTTCTAATGTAAAGAGCATAAAAATTCTAACATACAAATTTCATCAATATAATAAATGAAAAAATAGTATTTTAAAATATTTTAGTATTTTAAAAATCTTTCAGGTCATCAATTAAATTATAGTAATTACAGAATTAAAGGCAATTTATTTTGATTTAGCAGTATGAAAAATAACGAAATAACACAACTGTTATATATATTTCAAAATTATTATATATATTTTATCCTACATTGTATTATAATTTGTAAAAATGTATGTATTGATATTGGAAAATCATATATTTTTATTACTAAACTTCAATCATCTTAAAATTAATTGGAATTCAAACAAATAAAAATAATGTAAAAAATTTTTTTTATTTCTTAATATTGTTTAAAATTAATTAACAATCATAAAGTAATTGGTACGCATACTACAAAAGGCCCAGTAGAATAATTTGAATGAAAATTAATTCGAATGATTAATGTGTGCCGTATTAAAATTAATTTATAAGTAATGAAATAAATACAAGTACCGGGATTTACAATTATAATTTAGCACCATAATAATAATTTCACAATACAACAGAAAAATAAGATTTCTTAGGATTTTAAAAATAAATTTTTTTATTATATAAATCTATTTATATATTTCAATTTTTTTGTTTTGTTTTTTGTTTTATTTGTTTTAGTTTAGTTTATCTTTTGTGGATATATATATATATATATATATGTATGTATGTATAATTATTTGTAAGTATTACTTAATGTATAACGAACCATTTGTTTCTGGAAAATGGATGAAAATGCGTAATTAAGTAAAATGGATGGATACGTTAAAATGGATTATTTGAGTAATTATGTTTTTTTTCGTTATTTTTTAACGTTAACTGAATGATATAATTTTAAAAATATGTGGACTAATATTTTTTAATGCATTATTTTCATTAAAACTAATTCTAAAATATTCTGAGTGCAGAAAGTTTTATGCGGTACTCGCATAGAACCCCCACCATTAAATTCAATATAAGTTCGACTATATGTTGAAATTGAGAATGAAAACACCAAGTTGAATATCATTTAATTTATTTCTAATTATATGATTTTATTTGAAAAATGCACTAAATTTTGGTGAGAAAAATTCTTTAACCTTTATTGTAATTAATAAGAAGGCAATTTAAGATGTTTTATAACATAATTTTAATACGTAAGTGCAATTGTACACTAATTTCAAGGAATAAATGTAAATTACTAACCATATAGGGAAAGTCTTGTATATCTGCAACAGCTCCAGAAATAATTTTTATTATTCTTGAATGCATCAAGTGTGATGTTACATTCGGTTTTAATGGTAAAACATTATAAAATTCACATATTTTGATATGTCCAATTATACCAAATATAATAATAAAATATCGAGACATTCTCTATATTCTTGCTGTAGTACACTGAATACGTCTAAGCAGTATGTATCCTTTATAAAGGAAAACTGCCTATCTCAAATATTTATTACTATAATTTATTTTACTTATTTTATCACCGGGTAATAAATAAAAGGCATTGTCTTATCATAATTTTTCTAGTTTTATTAGCATCTTCGGCTCAAGAAAAATATTTATTTCGTAATTATAGAATAAACGTTCGGCCTATAAATTTGAATGTTCTATTGATAATAAACAAGTTCTTTATAAAACTTTGTAAAATATTGGTTAGTTAGGGATCGAAGAAGTATGTACAATTCGATAAACACATGTTTTATTCGGTTTAACCTCTGTGAGGAAAGTGTAGATTTTTGAAAATTGAAAGGTTCAAGCTGGACGTTTGTAAGAGGTTTGCAGAGGACGCATTAATGTTTTATAAACATTACTATAAATATGCAAATGACAGTGTTCGGCAATGTCGCTGGCATAAATTATGCATTGAAATACGCCAAGTGTCATAAAAGGCATCGATAATGGGTGAAAGTAGAGCGGCGACGGGGAAGGTCGATATTCGCTCTTTGGAATGTCGGCGTTGGCTCATGCAGCAAACTCATCTTTTTACAAATATCTCGGTGTGTTAGTGGCTAACACTCTATTACCATATAAATCCGATGGTCAACGTTCCAATGCTAAAATAATCATTTGCATAATCAGGAAGAGACTCGGAGAATCTCCTGGTCGAGACATCCATTACGAACTATTATGCATTTTTCCGACGTTATTATAACTGATGAAATGGTATAGCCTCTAGGTACATCCACATCATTCTTTATTCACTGGCAGCCAGTTGAAAATCATGGTATCCGATAAAATTGTTTTGATCTGTGCTGACGATAAATTAGATAAGGACGGATCGTCGCGATTATGCGATATTTTTATTCAACTCGTTTGTAAATGTTTGCGTTTAAATTTATTATTCGATGTTTATGAATCATTGTTAAAAGAATAAAAGTTTATCAATTTCGCATTCGTTCCAGCTAATAATTTAATACACGCGGAATCAATGATAACGATCATATCTATACCGCGGATAATGGCGTAATAAAATAATTCGAATTAAGCAATAGAGCTTTGAGAGAGATGGCAAAACACGAAAACGGAAGTGTAAAATTGAAATTAAAAAAATTTATCATTAAGTGTTGGAAAAAGTAATTTCACTGCAATGCTGAAATATTTTAATCGGTTAAGCCTTTGGCGTTAATCAAATTTGTCATACTAATGTGAAAGTTAAAAAAAACTCGTCGGAATAATTGGAAAATTATGTTGATTGATAGTCTTGCATGTTGAAGCTCATAATACGAATTTACAAGGTATTTTCTCATGAATTATAACAAAAGAATACGTAGTTCGTAACAAAAGAGAAAATCTTTATACGTATAATTCCTTTGCGTTCTATTGACTTTTATCTTCTGTAATTTTAATTAATACTTTAATCGAATAATTAAAAGTGACATTTTATTAATATAGATTTGAAATTTAATTGTTATTATAATAGCCGAACAATTACGATATCAAATAATGTTTGATAATAACTTTATACGGTCTCGTTCATAATACATCATTTTATCAGTCTTAATTATTAACTTACATTATTTATTCTATTAAGAATAATAAAGTAATACCGAAGTTAAATTTTACCGACAGATTAATACTGTGATGTGCAATATCTACCTCAATTACGTGAGGTGCCCCACTTATCACATATCAGTAAGCACTTAAAACTATACTAATGCAGTATGTGATTGTATTATGTTATTATTCAAAGTCTCAATAATATTTTAACGCCTAAAATACTAAGGGAATATATTAGGTTATATATATATAGTATTGTATATAGTAGTATATATAGTATTTTATTAGCAAGCCGTAAAGAATTATTCCCAAAAAAAACATTATAATAGTTTTAATAGATTATGTATGCAGTCATGAATATTTTTTATTAGTACATAGTAATTTTCATACCCATGAACTTTTCAAATTATACTACATAATATTTTTCATCATTGAAGTAAAATATTTTTGTTATTCTCTATTTGTTGAAATAACAATGAATGTGAATTTGTGAACAATGTCAAAATATGGTTCTAATCAGTTCTCTTTATTAAACTACACAAGAAACACTAAGTAGTTCGATTTAATTTAATTTCAAACAATTAAATTTTTAGCTAGATTTTTGTAATGGTTAATTATTTTAATTAAATCATCAGTTAATTGAAATTTTGGTTTTGAAACAAATTAAACACAATTTGATATATGAGAATCCTATATCTAAGTTCTTATAATTATTTTAATTGATTTTTATTACAATTACTAAATTACAAGCTCCTGGCCTTCTTTTATTTTTCATAACAGTGGTTGATTTGTGTTAGTAGAGTAAATGAAAAATTTTAATTAAATAACATTTACATATTTTTTATGAAAATTTTGTCTCTACCAAGACAGATACATACACACATATACACATATAATGCTTTGCATCCAATAAAATTACTCAATTACTTTATTACTTTATATGAATATTATATATCTAGAACGAAATTGTATTGGATAAGTATTTATTATTTTCTTAAATGAAGAAATTTTGATTATAAAGTGCTTATGTCTTTAATTAACTTTGCTAATAATTACTATATAAACGTATATTGAAATACAGAATTAATGTGAGTTCAAAAAGTAACTAAATTTTTAAATACTATTTTTCTTTCTGTAAACATCAGTTTATATATTTTAATTAATTGTTATTTTTATACTATTGTAATTTCGAGAGAAGTTCTCAGTGAGAATACGACCAAAGTAAGAGAGATGGAAATAAGTATAGAGATAGAAAATGATTGGTTGAGAGAAGCATTGGTGAACTTAAAGAATGATGTTAGCTTCCTTAAGGCAATAATATCATTTAATAAATACGCAGTGTTATGCTCGGGTCAGTTAAGTGTCGGTAAGTCTGATATTTGAAATAGATTACGTAGAATTTTGCGATAGTCGAGAGTTATAGTTGGTTGGATAATCTCAAAGTTAACTGCTGCTGCACATTGTCCTTTCAATTCTGAGATTGATGCCCTAAATGTTTTATCATCATCTGTACCATCTGCGTATTCGAGGCCAAATGTAAGGGATTCCAAGCTTAAGAGGATCAGAGCTTGGAATTATTGATCGTGCACGAGGTACTGGTGGAAAGAGAATAAGGTACTGTTTGAATAATTTTTAAAATTTTAAATGCGAGATACGACAAATAAAGGGATGTAAAAATAGGCGAGAATTATGAAACAAGTCGCCATGAATAAACATGAGGATTGGCGTGCATCTAAGGGCGAGATAGGATGCACAGCAGAATTACGCGGCCATGGCTAATTAAAACGGCAAATGGGAGTCAAACGTGACGTAATGGCGAAGAGACGGAATAATGTAGACAATTGTCGCTTGATTCAAACTATGGCTTCAGCAGTACACATATGGCGGCCAAGCTCAAGCACATCTACGTGTTTGTTTCGTGACTTAACAATGGCATCAATATTGTTTAGGCGCCCCAGTCACAAGCCAATCGTGGAAACAAACACTCGCTTGGCTTTCGCTAAAGTGCAAGTACTTGCATATATTCCTTTTGACTTACAGTTACGTTGAATTTTCAATCGATATCTTTAGAACCGACTGCATACATTTTTTCATCCGTGCACTTTATTCGTATTTTCAGACTTTTTCTCATTCGTTGTAGAATACATTAATACGATAAATATATTTAACAATTGTTTCATAATAATAATACTCGGTCCATATCCTAAATTCAAATATCCGAGTTGATATAGAATTATTAATAAAGTAAGTAAATCGTAGAGTTATCGAGGAATATTGGTACTAGCATAAAACGTTCAATTACTGAATTAAAAAATGTTAAATTTGCATAGTAATGATCAGTTATAGGTATTTTGAATTGAAATACCTATACATTTTACATCTATTAATATTATCCGAACAATTTCCAGCTACGGATTAGAATTAGCAATTAATTATATAAATAATATAAGAAAATAATAGAATGAATAATAAAAGATAAAATTTTGTTTTAAACGAAGCAAGCATTTAAAATTAAATATACAAATCAAATAATTTTTATTTTTATATATTAATAAGATCCTTTTATTTTTATTGTAATTTTAATGAAAGTATTATTTTTAGTGTCAGTTATTCATTACTCATTCAATATGTCATTGTTGGTGTTTATTTTTAGTACTTTTTTTTTAACTTAAAAATAATGAATGCATATGATTTATTGTATTTGTATTCGCGTTGATACTTAGTAAATAATTTAGAAAATCATATCTTATGTTAATTAAATGCTTATTAGGTACAATTTGCTTATTATATTATTATTGTTTTGACAATTGACAATCCTGTTTAAAATCAAAAATAGTTCGGTGCATATAGATATTGTCATTATTAAGCAATGTTTATAAATTAGGTATCACAAATCTATTTATAATTACAATAGCTAAGGTAAATAAAAAACATTGTAAGTATGTTATGACTTTATTTAATTATAGATATTATGAAATATAAGCGATAAACTGTAATATAAGGCGATAATAATAATAACAGTACCGTTATTCTTGTTAAACTGGGAAACTTCCATGAAGATAATTAGGTCTTTGTTTGGATGTTATAATTATCATCTATGATTCATCAATTTCAATATACTGAAGCAATATCAGATTATTTTTGATTAATTTATCATTTTCTTAATCATTTTATTACTTAAGCATCTATATAATAATATTTTCATTTTGCAATTCTACAAAATCGTACGTCATACATCCATTAATTTTTTGTAAAAAATCTTATAATGCACTATATAATTTAAAAACTTTTATTGCATTACTTATATCAGATTTTTTTTTGTTATAATGTCAATGAAATAATAAATAATAGATTAATATATGAGAATAAAGTCTTATTTTAATAAATTAATCAAAATTACAAAAATTTATTTCTAAAAATCTGTTGTATGAATTTAGTAGTCAAATAATTGTTTTTTTTTTTTTTTTTAATAAACAACTCATTAGGTTTACAACCAAGTAAATTACGATTTAATTTTGTATTTAATATTCTCGATAAAAGAATTAGTTTAGATATATTATATACGGAAACTTTAAAAATTGTGAAAGAACTTCAATAAGCAATTTTAAATAGAGAATTTTAAATGGAAAACATGTTATAACATTTCAATTATTTTGTAATTCGTTTAAATTATTATAAACTGAATAATTTTTATGCAACTCAATTAAAAAAAAAAAAAAAAGAAAGTCTTATAGAAAGTTTTCATAATATGGCTGTATCATGTAACAACAAATGTAGTTGTAAATAAAATGTAAATAATGTTAAATTATTAATCTATATTTGCACGTATTTAAATGTATATAGAGATATTAGCGAGGTAAGAATGAATTATTATGAATTATTAGAAAGATTTAATAAAATTTTCATATTATTTCATACATAAATAATATACTTTCTTGTATAAATGACTAACACAGGAATGAAAAAAATCTGAAAGTCAAAGAACATTAGCAGGCTAAATAAAAATTAACAATTGTTTTTAGTAAGCATTATGAATGTACTATTTTATATAAAAATGCGTAATAATTCTATACAAAATTTTTCTTAAAATAACTATGCAGCAGGTTAATTATGTTTTATAATAACACATTGCATAGGAATTCTGTTCGTCATTGAATGAAATCAATCAGATTGAATAAGAAATTGAATATGTTTATAATAGCCACGCGGCATGTTTGTTAGCTGACACAAAGGGCCGATCATTGCGCTAGAAATAATGGTCGCGACTGTGATGCGAAGAATAATGGAAGTGATTGTGCACGTGTATCATTTCAAATGTACTGACTTTTCCGAACCCCCTACAACCGTTGAAGAATTTTCTTAGAGATTATGACCGTTGAATAATTTCCTTGAAATGATAGCCGTCGGGATTTTCTCCCAAATGATAATATACGAGAGATTCTCTGAATCTCGAATAGAATACTATTTAAGAATATTGAATCAAGTTGTTTAGAATATTAAAAGAATTTAAAAATAATTTTCAATAATTATTATATTAAAAAACAGAAAATATTTATAAAATAATGCATAATTTTTTTTGTATTTTTTATTGTTTTTTTTTTTGTAAAATAACTTCGTTTCTATCTAATGATACATTTCAATTAATTTTTTTGTCCCACAGTCGAAGAAATTTCTTGGTAGATATTTCAGACAATTAAAAAATTCATGCAATTTCTACTTTAGTTGGAAAACATAAACACAAGTGGTGTTGCATTTATAAATCATTGCAAATTAATGATTAAAAGAATGCTCGTTCTCGGGCCATTAGCTTCTTTTCATTGCTGCAAAGCTTATTTACAGTAAGATGTTGATATACTTCAGCAGACCAGACACAAGGCGCCACTAGAATTTTACATGCAGACAGTAGTTACAGAGGCTGCCTGGAGTGGGCGGAATAAAAATAGTTCATTCATGGTATGGTTGGTTAGGAAACCGCGGACCAAGATCGCACAAAGGAGAATCCTGGATGTGCCTGTGATTTATCTATCATTGGAAACATTCTCGTTGTTAATACAGGCGCCACTCTAATAAGCTTCTGGTCTGCGCGGTTCCCTTACCTTTGAAGATTATCATTCACGAAATCGACATATACACCCGTATTTCTTTGTTTCCATCTGCATTCAAGCTTATATTTAAGACAGCAAGAATTTTTTCAACATACGTTGGGTGCATCTTGCACCATCAATCGCACTAGTTGGCACACAATTCAGTTTTTATATTTAGCTGAAATATTAAGCAACTCGTTTTTCATACCTTTCATACCATAGATAATAATGAATAAATCCAGTAGTTGAATTATGTACATAAATGTTATGTTTACAGATGATTTAAAGACACAATTTGTTATATAATCATTATATCTTGTCTATTATAATTATATTTTGTCAATTACTGTTTTTTATATACTTATTTACTAGAACGTAGCTGTAATTAATAATAACTAAATATTTAAAGCTTAGGATGTACTGTAAATTTGCTTAGAAAATACCGTGAGTAATAAATGTAATTATATACGAGTTTAATATAATATATTAATATATACGGAACATTTCCCAAGCATGTGTTAAATTATTACATTTTATGCTATTACATTTTAATTTATTTATTGTATTTTATTCTATGTTTATAAAATGTGTATAAAATATTGAAGTTATTTGAAAAATAAAAAAAAACAAATAAATTTTTTATTAATGTGCTTGTGTTTACTTATTAAATCACTCTTCTTGTACGTTTAAAAAAATTCTAATTAATAGATAAACATAAAAATTCATTTTGCAACATCACACTTGAAACAGTATATTGAATTCGAAATTATTTTCTATTTAATTTTAATCATTATTTATTCGTAAAAATATATCATAAAAATACAGGAAATTATACGCTAATGATATATTACATGCCAATAAATAGCATTTTAAATTGGAATTAAGATTTAAACTTTTTTTGTGACAATTGATATGATAAAAAAAAATGAATAGAAAAGAAACAATGTACAAAATAATTGCACAAAAAAATTACAAAAGAAAGCAGCAGACAGAGAAGGTAATGTAGCATGCGCAGCAAATGCATAAATGTACAAATAAAATATTATCTACATTGGGATTTAAATAATATTCAACGAAATTTAAAGCAATGTAAGATATTAAAAATTCATTGTACATTAATAATAGGTTAATATAAGGCATAATTTAAAATTAATATGAGTTAACATAACACGCAAATTATTACAGAGTTTTAATACCAGTTTCTTTTAGATGATTTGATTGATATCCAAAGAGAGTTCAGGATTTATGAATATTTCATAATGGTTTATCCGTACATAAGTTCCATGTATCTCGATACCAACTGATAATGTGAAGATATTGATAACCAGAGGAAGTAATTTCGTATTAATTTCATAATACTATGTAAATAAAAAAATTATAGCTTCGCATTTTATAATGCTAAATATAAGATTATTTATATTTCGCAAGGTTGTTTATCTACCAAATGTCCATTTTCCTTGCATACGTTTCATATCGATACAAAGCTAGTTGGATTCTGATTTTCTACGTATTTTATGAAAAAATAAAAATAGTAGTTAGACAAGATTTAAAGATTTCTAAAACTTTTCAAAGTGATTCAAATGTACAATCATCAAGCTCCAAGACCGAGTTCTATTGAATAGGATATTGAGCAATTAAATAGAGTATCACAGTAATTACATTCTGAGATAAGGAGCCGTTCCTATAGCTTTTTGGAGTATTGGATACCCAATAGTATTAAATATCATAATAAAAAAATTTAATTTGTACGATTAACCCAGATTTATTTATATTTCAAAACTTTCTTAGAACTTGTAATCTTTTGTATGGTAACATGATTTTCTAATTATCATTAAACCGTTGAACGTAGAAAAATAAGAAAAATTAGTATATACTAATATACATGAGTGTGTATAATATGTTCAACAAAAATTTACAATACAAAAAAGCACGAGAGTTTGTATATTTGATATGGAAAGAGATAGTATAATAGAAAAGGAACTGTAAGAGAAGGATAGAGAAAGAGCAAGAGAAGATAGTAGAATTTGATAAAAAAAGCAGTGAGTTAGATAAAGAGGCAAAAAGAAATTATAGGAGATGAGAAAAAAGAGGAAAAAGAGAGACAGCGGGTGGGACGGGGGGAGGGGCGAAAGGGAGAGCTGAAAGACACCGAGAAAAAGGAAAAACAGAGGGAGAAATATAGGTTCGCCCAAACTAATGTACTGCAAAGCAAAAAACAGTAAGAATATATAGGTGTGTTTTCGTAGTGAAAAATTCAAAAGTAATCACAATCTGATAAAATATAAATATAACAGTTCAAACTAGAAAGTAAGATTATGAAATGCATGATATATTTTCCATATTAATATAATGAAACTTGTGCAATAAATAATTTAAAAAAAATGAATAGTTTAATTGGTACATAATTTATTTGCTTCTTGCTATTATTAACTTTGTGCTTGTTATTATTAAAATATTATCTATTTGAATTCACGTATACATATTCCTTATTTGTAATATATTATTTTTTGTACTTTAGTAATATATAAGTCTTATAATACTAAATGAGTTAATCAAGTATTATTGTTATATCGAATTTTTAACAATTAATTAAATATTATAACAATTTTTAATATGTTTTCGATTTTTTCAAAATTTTAAATTAATCAATATACAATATTAGTACAATTAAAACTTTACGTAAAAAAATATTGTTAAGACTTAAAGATAATGATTTCAAATGTTTCTTACATTAATGAGTTTATCAGAATAATTTAATAGTCTACATAAATCATTGGCAGAAACTTTTATTTAACTTTAAAGTAACTTGGCAAAAGAAATCAAACTATATATTTGCATTTATACAATCTTAAGTACTGTGATTTTATATATATCACTGTTATCAAATTTTTAATACTAGTAAGCACTGAATTATTACTTTGTATTTAAAATTTTATAGAATAAATTGTCATATATACGTATGATATAGAAGAATGTCTTATTAAATCCTAACCATACAAACTATTTTATATTCTATTAAATAATATATTTTAATAAATTAAAACACGAAACATTTACTATATATGTAATGGTAAATATTTTTTCTTATTTAAAATATTTTATCTGAAATATTTAATAAGAATACATAACCATAATAGAATATTTTACTTTCGTAGTCATTCGAATGAATTTAAATTGATAACATCATTCATAAATGTATATTATAAGATTTATTATAAAATTATCTAGTTACTATAAGTTTTTACTTTGCCAAAATAAATATGTAGATTTTTAGAAAATAAATTTATTATTAATTTTACTATTGTCTACTACCTATCAAATACGTATGAATAAAAATATTTAATTTATATATTGCATAATTTTTTTGTAAGTTTGTTATGAGGCAAATTATTTGATATATTCTATACAAATGCGATAAAAAAAAAAAAAATTTTGTATAATCATAAGTTCAACTAATTTATACTCAATGTTTTTGATGGAATATAAAATTTAAAATTTTTTATAATTTGTTGTTTCTATTAAAAATCGTCTATTAATTGACTTGGTAGATAGATAATAGTCGATTTATAATATTATAATAAGAAATTAAATTAAGTAAAATAGTTTTTCATCAGTTTTACACTTCTGATATAAAGAAAATTAATTATTTGTTGATTTATTTATTAAATTTATTTAAAATTTAAGTATTTGATGAATTCATACTTTATCGGATACCGAAAAAGTAAATACTTCCTAAAGTACAAATCACATAACTGACAGCGCGTACTTGCTTTACAAATTGGTATGAACAAGGAACATTAACACAAATACGAAACTTGGGTGATGCAATATGACGAAGCGCAATTTTGTTTACATTGCAATAATTTGTTTAGCCTGTGATTAGCTGGAATAGAAAATAAAAGTTCTATTTTTTTAGAATGTAAAACTTGATTAATGTAAAAAGCATGATAAAGGGTATATTATTGATATTTAAAAATTTTTATGTTCAAAAATTTATTTTTGAAATTTTATCCTTTATTGGTATAATTACTAATTGAACATTAGATAATGTTAAGGTTAATAAATATCTAATAAGAAGATAGCACAGAGTAGATTTTGAAAAATTTATATAGTTTAAAACTTGTTTGTACTAACAGAAGAGGATATTCTGTTCCTATTATGATAAACTATTTAATTAATTTCTTAAACTTTTATTTTCAAAATGTAATTATTTCATTCTAAATTGAAGATAAATTGTATTTAATGAAAGAATTTCTTTTTTTTTTTTGATAAATATTAATAATTATAATTATATGAATATTTTTTATACTGTAGGTTTGTGCATATATCATGAGTATTTAATTAAATTCTTTATACTAAGCATTAGATAGTTAAATCGTATTAAGTATTCAACTTAATATTTCATTTAAATTTAATTTACGATATTAAACACAGCGAAATTAATTATAAGTTTTAATTTCATAAAGTAAACTTTACTTATTACTCGTATTTAATAGAAATCATAATTAAAATATAATAGATTTTAAAAAATTTTTAAATAAAAATTTATATTGTGTATGATATTTTATTTTATTCTCTTCTTATTTCCTCCTTACTTATTCGTCTAATTAATTTATTAAATCAGTTGTTTTATAAGGGAATGAATTTATTAAATATTATAATGAATTTTATTATATATATATATATATATATATATATATATATATATATATATTCTGAGATAAATTTAAACAGGATAAAAGTATCGTATCATAATCACGCATGTGCTGGTTTAAAAAAAAAATACATACACTATCGTGCGAGAGTAAAGTTTACACGTTAATGTCCATACACATTATCACGCACACGCGAGAGCGCATGCAAATACGCATATTCATACACACAGAGATGCATTCCTGTATACTTAATGTATTCTTACTCATTGGGTTAAAAAAATATAATATAAAACTCATTATTTTACAAATCTCAAAACTTTATTCATGATAATGAAAAATACTTGTTCACCGAAGCGCTAGTTTGTTTTATTATTGCTCAAGTTATATTAAAATTGATTTGCCGCAATGAAATGTAATTAATATGAAAATATTCCGGGTAATATATTAACTATAATACTTGTATGAACGAACAATGAAAATTAAAATACGTAATGGCGAAATGTACGATGACGTATTGAAGTAAAAAATTAGAAGCCATTTATAGTATGAGATTTAATTGTATTTTTGACAGTATGTTTTTACAAAATTTATGAAATCTCATGACACAAGATTGCAAGATATCGAAATAGTATGAAGATTGAATATCTCGAGAATGTCTTGTCGAGAATAATCGGTTAATAATTGCGTGTGAATAAACGTCTACTAATGAATAATGAAACATTTACCAAGACAAACATAGCCATGAAATATTACGATAGTTGCGATAAAAAATTAACGGAGCTCAAGAAGTTTCGAAAGATCAAAGGCCAAATGTATACTCGCCATTTCTGAAAGCGGCCGGTTTACAATACATTATGACGCTAAAGATAGTTATTTAAAATAACGGACGATCGGATGTTGGCACAGAGTCAGTTTGATATTTTAGAAATTCGCAACAAAACAAGCCTGTATAGGCAGCGTAATTGGCATTATGGGCTGGGATAATCGATAGTGACGGGCTATCAGGAATGTTGGCTAATAGTTGGGCGCCTTGCGTATACTACAAGAGAGCACAGGCGGGTGCTTCCGATAACGATGAATTATCCTTGGCGAGATTCGAAGAGAGACCTTTGTCGCCTCTATTACGTGTTCCCGTGCAACTCAATTCGCATTCATCGCAACTATTTTGTCGGCCACTTTTATTTCTTCGGCTATTCGCCTACCGTCGTCCGCTCACCTATACAGTACCGGCGCACTTACTTTTACGGTTCGATGCCCGACGGTTATTTGCTGCAAAATTTATATCAATTTATTTAGGGGCCAATCGAGCACGTATATCATGCGATATGGCAAAGAACGTCAGCGGACCTATTTAGAGGATTTATTTTAATATCAAATGCAATTATCTGGTATTGCCTTGCAATTCAAGATTTCCAAGCAATTAGAACTGGAGCGTCTGCCGTGACAAGGGAATAAAATGTCGTTAATACCAGGGCTGAATATTAATTCGTAAAGTCATAATTTTATTTATTTTCAAATTGACATTCTTTTTAAATTATCTCCCTGACTCGCTCACAAGATGTGCCACTAATTTTAATATAATGTCCACTTTTTACTTATATCGTTTTTATGACATTGTGTCTAAGGAATTTTCCGTCTATGAAATTATCGAGCGATAATTTATTTATTTGTTTTAATTTAATCAAATTCATTTTATTCCAAAGCCATTCACCTATCTACATTCTCCATTCTTCTATACAATAGAACAAGTTTTTTCTTCTATTTATTTGATTTCTATTTCGATTTGAATTTAAATTTACATTTTGTTTTTGTTTTTTTTTGTTTTTTTTGTATTTTTTTGTATATTTTTTTGTATATCGTATACATTTATTTGCTTCTTATTGATGGTTAACGTGTTAAAATCATCTGAGCAATGAAAGAAAAATATAGTTGTAGTGGTTATTCCTCCGTAATTTTTCCATTATTGATCATTGGCAAGAAGTTTATGGGTATGTAAATATTGCGAAAATATTTTATATGGTACATAATCGCTATTCGAAACAACTTTTTCTTCGCGATATCATCATTAAAAAATATACATTTTATTCAAATGGTCGAAAAATCTTTCGATTTATTTATTTACGTATGACTATGCATTACAAGAATAAAATACAACTATTCAAGTAATTATTCACCAGCCTTGAGTTAGAAAAAGACAAAATAATAAACTTTCACTTGAAATATTCATTGTTTTTGAAAAAGTACTCTATAAAATATTTGAACAAATTAATCGATAATAGCGCCAGTAGTAGCAACACCAGTAAAATATTTCCTAATATCATATCCATTATATATAATATAATATCTATCCTAATATATCTATCTATTATCTATTATTATCTATTATATGATATCTATTATATATAATATAATATCTATCCTAATATAATATCCATTCTTTGTTTGTATAAAGTTTATGTGTTGAAAATTAGTTCGACGTGCTCAGAAACATTATTATTGTAACATGTTAATTTTACAGATATAATAAGAAGGATAATAAAGGATTAAATCTGTTAGAAAAAAATTAATCTTATTGAAAATAATAGTAAGAAAACTTTATTTGAATGAGTTCGTCGGGCTGTGGCCGGGGGGGGGGGGTCAACGACGACGGTAAAAATACATTACTTCTGTTCGCGTCGCCTTGGACAAAGGACGCCAAATATACGCTATACGGTCGATCTCTTAAGAATTATATAAAAATTCATTAATACATACGTTAGTTAATACAATAATTATCTATTTATAAAAGCTTACAAAGGTACTATGTTTAAATTAACGTTACGCCATTTACAACGACAATAATCCTTTTATCCATCCATGAAGTGATTTTATATACATTATTGCACATTCGAGCATTTGGAATGTAATTTTTGAGCGTAATTTAATCACATTTCTAAAAAGCAACTATCGCTAATGGATTCGGCATTACACTCGTAAATTACGTTGTAAACAACCTATACAAACACGGAACCAAATTCATAATTCATATCTATTCGATACTTCGGTATTTTTAATTACCAATACATAATGACGTAAGATACAGGCAGAAACTCATCAGTTTCAACGGTGTAATTAAATATAATATAAAAAAAACGATTTTACGAGCATTCTCCTCGGATATAATGCTACACAAAGACGGAAAAATTTTAATGCTCGAGGGACATCAATTAACCGCGGTCTTTAAAAGAGAACTGCCTTTCATAAAGAATGGACAGTCGTTGTAGAATTGTCGTAATGTATACCCGCGTTCTAGTTTATTCATTCGTTCTTGTGCAGTGCGCTTTTACACAGGATTTCATAAACTTGGGTGTGTGATAAACGAGATATTACTAATAATTGTTTTGACATTGTGCATTTAGACAGATTAAGGAAGATTCATAAGATAAAATTTGCCTTTTTTATTAATTTTATTTTTATCTTATTTATTTACATTAATTTATTATTATTATTATTTTTTTTTATTTATTCGTTTTTTTTACTTTGAGAATATGATAATGTAAGTTATTTTTATGTTTTCTTAGTATTTTCATTGAAACGGACTTTATAATAGCGGCTATTTCAGCATATGAAGAAATTAATACATTTCTATTTGCGATTAAATTATCTCGTCGGTTCAATCATTTTCTCCAACGAGGCAATGTTGTTCGAAATTTCAAGTTCGTGATCGACGAGTAGATTTATGAATTAAAGATATAATTTCTCCGCTACCTAGATATATATATATATATATATATATATATATATATAGTGAAAAACAAATATTTCAATAATTATTATTTAAGATATATGTTACGTGTATGGAGGAAGTATTGCATTTTTATTGCCTTCGAGATGTTACCTTTACATGCTGTCATTACAGTTTACTTATCTTAAAAATCTTCTTTTAAAACGTACATATTTTAGGCGTTTACGAGCATATTAAAATATTTTTACTTTTAATATATATTTATTAAACTTGTATTATTAAAAATATCTCTATTTATAGGCTTTTTAATATTATTTTCTTAGAGCTCAGGCGTAATATCTGTCTTATGATATCTCATTTAAATGATAAAAGGACAAAATTTTAATTATTATGAATGACTTTAGGAATATAAAGAAAACTTTTGCTCTTTCATCGGCAATTTTATCGACGTAATATTTCATCTTATGCGTTCATGCGATTATTAAATTAAATGACAAACAAATAATAGCTATTGCACTATATAATCCATTTTTTAAGACAGGAGATCGTGACAAATACAAAATGTCAATGAAATCTTAGAAATACATATTTCTATTGTCGTCACAGATTTCTGTCACTTGCGCGAAAGGTATAGAACATTGTTGTTGTTGTTGTTGTTGTTGTTGTTGTTGTTGTTATTAAATAAGAAACGAAGGGACACCGTAAGTTAAAGCATTCGGGGATAAGGATGGGCTAACATTCGAGTAATTCCGGTCTAATTTTTGGATAATTTTGGGGTAATTTTCACGATTGTGTCGGCAGAATCGCCCGGCCATGTTAACGAGGAAAATCAAGACGACGGGAGAATCGTCGGGGGCTATGAGACCAGCATCGAGAAGCATCCTTACCAGGTATCGTTGCGCCTTCGCGAAGGCTATGAACCGGAGTTGTAAACTCCTACTTGTGGCGAGTAACTAATAGGCTTAATGGTTATGTTGCACGTTGGAAGGTATCGCTGCAATACAGGAACGATCACATATGCGGCGGCTCGATAATCTCCTCGGACTGGATCGTCACCGCGGGCCACTGCGTCGCAACGTAAGTATCGCCCACGAACCCTTTTGAATGGCTAATGACGCGTGGATATTTCCGGGCTCCAGTATGAATCTGAGGTACCTCAGCGTGAAGGCGGGCACGACGAGCCTTAAGGATCCTGGTCAAGTGGCTAAGGTTCAGATCATAATCGCCCACGAAAATTACACGCGGCGCAGCACGGACAACGACATCGCTCTCCTTCGGGTGAGTGCAGGACGCAGCTCCGAACGAAGCCTCTGTTATGCGACCTTCTTTTCCCCTTCCCTAAGCCTCTTCTTGCGCACCCCACAGCTGGAGGCGCCGCTGGAGTTGGGCCCGACGGTGGGACCGATCGAGCTGCCCCCCCTGGACGGCGAGCACGAGCGCTGCTTGTTCTTCTGCGATAAGGCGACGGTGACCGGCTGGGGCGTCCTCGAGAGCAAGGGCAAGCCCGCTGACCGTCTACGCGCTGTCGCCGTTCCCCTCGTCAGCAACGCCCAGTGCGCCAAACTCTACGAGCCGCGGCCCATCACCGAGAGAATGCTGTGCGCCGGTCACGTATACTTTGGTGGCAAGGACGCCTGTCAGGTCAGCCTCCCCACCCATCTCTGTCTCACTCTCCGTCTCTATCTCTCTTTCTCTCTCTCTCTCTCTCTCTCTCTCACTCTCTGTCTGTCTTTCATCTTTGTGCTCGGTGTTTCGGCCGCGGGCGCTACTAAATTCTCCTTTACGTTGCAGGGCGACAGCGGCGGGCCGCTCGTTCAAGGCAACAAACTTATCGGAATCGTGTCCTGGGGATTGGGCTGCGCGAAACCATATTATCCCGGGGTTTATACGCGGGTCACGGCCTTCCGGTCCTGGATCAACGACAATAGCGGAGTCTGAATCTTCCGTTACTACCAACTCCTTCTTTCATTCTTAAACATACACTCACATACGGGCGAGTTTCCATCTGTTACTCAAATCCTGATCCTGAACACTCCTTAATAGTCTTATAAATGCCATATTTATTATCAACTTATCCTTTACAATAAATATTTTCGATACATAATTTACAAGCCCTTTTTATTTACAATCTTTTTACATCCTTGATATACTTAAATATCAACGCATTTTCAAAAACAAATTTACTCTTCATTTATTATGTGCTTTAATAAATACAAAATGCCTGAAAATACAATGTTATGGAGAATAGGAACATAGTAGATGTTATTGAAAAAAAAACAAAAAATATATATATATATATTTACAATTGTGAACAACCATCTGTAGGTAGTTTTTTTTTAAATTATTCGAAATGTTATATTCCATATGTTGGGCATTATAATATTTTTTGTAGCCGAAAATGTCATTGTCGTAAACTTGTAAATTATGCTCCATAATGCAGCTTTTCTTGTTTCGCAGTTTTGTCTCCTATTAACTCATAAATTTCTTTACCATAATTTTTATACAATGCCGATGCATTAAAAATGCTTACTGATTTAAAAAATTATAAATGATAAAAAGCATAACTTATATCATGCTCAACAATAGGAGCGTACTTCTAAATTAGAATACGTGGTACTTCTGAGAATTGAGATGGGACGTAGTTGCGTGTTAAATAGGAGCCGTTGAGCGGGCTAAAGGTATCAACAATATTGTCATCGGAATAAGTCATAGAGTTGGGGAGGGGGAGGGGGCGAAAGGATGGAATGGTAGTTGGCCGCGTTCCCGATACCTTCCTTCTCAGCGTAGATCGGAGGAATGGCTGGATCGCAGTTACTCTTCCGAGTACACGGGGTAATTGGCATTATGGCCGTCGGATAATCGATAATACGCGGGACTATCAGGAATGTTGGCTAATAGTTCTGCACCTTGTATACGCCATCCACAGAGCTTCCGCCCTAACAATGAGTTATGCATCCGAGAGATACCTTTGTCGCCACTCCTTATGCAACGTTTGCAATGTACTTTCCACTCTGTTCTTTTAGTGTAAGTACCTGCCCAGTCCTAAACTTCTGGCATTAAACGTTATTATCCTGAACCCCGTTTCACTGTTCGAATCGTTTCGATTTAGCTGTATTTATCCAACTAATCCAAATTAAAAATATACAATAAAAATTTTAATTATTTTTAACTCCTTAAATTAATAATAATAATAATAATAATATAACATTGATTGTTAACGTTAACTTGTTGTATTACGATAGAAGGACAACTTATTATCGAAGACATTAACAAAGATAAAATAAAGAAAATAAAGTATAATGTAAATTTCTATAAATAGTTGAAATAAATTTTCGCTTTTAAACTAAAATTTAAGGATTTATTTCGCCTGTTATTATAAAATTTATGTTTAGGTAATTTAGGTTTAGGTGCTATTACAGTAGTTGAGCACTTGTTGCAAATAATAAGAAAACAATCGACAAAAATAAAAAAAATTTTAATAAAGCATTTCTAATTTAACTTCAATTATTAAGATTACAAACAAAATTGATCGAAATTATTTAAAACTGAAAGTGCCTAGAAAATGCTTTTGGAATTAAGCACATAAGCCAATGAAACATTTAATATTTTTCTTTTGTGTGAAATTATACTCGAAAACTTAAGCATATTATTGTATTATAATCTTGAATATTTTATGTAGCTTTCCTAAAATTTGAACTTGATTTGTCGTTTAATCTAAGCAATTTGCAGTTCAATAAACTTAAGCAAATGACAACATTCAACGTTTTCATAATGTAAGAAATACATTTGTCAATGTCACAGAAGAATAACACATTATAATATAAGTTTAATAGATTTTAGTAGATGTAACATGATTTATGCGAACCAAGTGTTTAATTAATTTTGTAAGTGGTATAAAATTAAATTTACATAGCGCACAGAAACATTGGATTCTGTTAGATAATATTTTTATATTAACACTTCAAATACTTTACAAACATCTAAATGATAGCAGAATTTAAAAAATATTTAATTTTCATTTTAATATTTTATTTTTATATAATGTACAAAATATATTCAGACGTGAAATGTGACAGTTCAAAAAATTTACCGCGAGATACTTCAAACGATAAACCTGTTGTTACCAGCATAATGGCAGCCATTATAAAATAAAACTTTCATTTCACCTTTATATTTTATACTAAATAACCGTCGACTTTTCAAACGTACAATTAAAATGATTGGAAATAGCTATTACAAGTACTGAATATTGAAATATTTATATGCATACCAATATATGGATAGAAAAATTAATTCTAAGTTCATTTATACGGTAAATAAAGTTTTAGTGATTTATTTTTTATTTTTTAATGAATAATTTACAAAATTTTCTTCAATATTTGCTTTTAATTTTACTTTGTTTAATCGCAAATTATAAATATTGAATTAATTAACTAATGTATCGTATATATTAATTGTTATATATTAATTTTTTATCCATAGAATTTTATTTTATTAATATAATTTTATATTATTATATAATTTATTACATTATCGTATCAAATATAATAGCAAATGCATATTAAGTATGCATCTTAGTGATATTTATACCTATAAAATTTAGAGTCGATAGAGACACTCTAACGTAAGTGAGGGAATTGCCGTGTAATTAAAAGATAATGGAAACATCGTATTTATTTTCATATTTGACTGTCTGAGAGATGCAGAGAGAGAGAGAGAGAGAGAGAGAGAGAGAGAGAGAGAGATAAATGAGAAAATTAAGACTTGTGTTATCCGTTCCCTTTTAGTCAGTTAATATATTTGCCAGGCACTACGTCTGGTTCATATATTGTATGAATCATTCGTAGTAGATGTTTTCGATCTTGTGTAGATTAATTTACCTCTATCATCTGTGATTTATCATCTCTAATTTATCTCTAAATCTTTCTCATATTTAGTCTCAACTTCAATTTAGTTTGTATTTTTATTTAAGGTGTGAAGCCGGATATGATTTGTACGTCTTTCATATTTTATGAGGTTTATTATTATTGTTCTACCAATGCGATATGATACTAAGAATAGAATATTTATTATAAAACTAAATTATGATTATATTTGCTTTTTAATTTGAATAATATTAAAGATTACTTATATTCTTTTTTTTATTTACAACTATTAATATATTGAGTTAAACTAAATAGTAGTTTGTATTTGTCAACAATATACAAAAATCGTAGAGATTCCTAATATTTTGACATATATTTGTTTCTACAACTGTAAATATATTTAATAAATATTTCTACTTGTTATAAATTAACAGTTTCATCAATTTTATTTGAAATCTTTTTAATTGATTTTAATTTCATGTTTATTTTATAGAATAATTATCGCATATTAATGTCAATGTCATAGTAATTTTTAACAACTAAATTTTTAAAATGTAATTTTACTATTTAACATTTTTAAATAAACGTGATCATTCTTTGATTATATTCCAAAATTTCAGCAAAGAAGACTTTTAAAAATATAATTGATTTTCTTTTATATTCATTCGAATAATGCATTTAATAACGATAAAAAGTAATGATAAAAAAAAGACAACATTAAAAAAATATGTAATAAAAAATAAGAAAATATTCAAGTCAAGTCAAACTAATTTAATCAATTAACAAATGGATTATATATGTGTCATTCTCGAAAATAATTTGTATACGAGTAAATTGTTAAACAGTCATTAGATTACAATAAGATTTTATTGAATATAATCAAATGAAAATAAGTAGCACACATGCGAAATGTGTTCTGACATGTGAAATATGTAAAGGAAATAAAAATATGTTTCATACTCATTATCCGAACAAAACAAATTTATAAAAATATATATAACTGTCTACATACCAATTCTAATAACAAAGATCTTTAATTATCACTCTGTAGTGTTATTTTTTTTTTTAAACGAAAATTGATGCAAAATAATGGCATAGTAAGCAATATAAGAAAATGACTTTAAACTAATACATTCATCTTAGAAAAGAGTGATAAAGTTAATAAAATATATGTACATGTACGTTTATATTTTTATATCATACAATATGAATACAAGAATGAAGAATGTTTTATTTTATTAATTTGCTAGTAATATATCCTATTATATACAATATACCCTATTGATAATATACCCTCTTGAATATAAGTATATCTTATTTGAATTGACTTGTGACAAATATAGCATAAATAAATTAATGAAATAATATAGATATATTATTAATACGTACATTGATTTATTTAATTTTAATTTCACTATAGAATTCACAATAAGATGTATTCTTTATAGTTTTAGTTTAGTTGACAATTTTGAAATTAAATAAAACTGTTACGTATGTGCAAATTAACAGTCAAATAAAAAAATTTCATAATTTTTGTTTATATAGACATTTTATTTTAAAGTTACCAACATGAAGTACAGTTTCAGGTTTCATTTGCTATTTTTCTCTGGCGCCCTCCTCTTATTTTAAATTTCCCTCACTCTACTTCAACTTCCCTGTCACCTTGCCTGTCACTCCGAGCACTTATAGCTTTATTCTTTTCTATATTTAGCTCATGTAACAATAAACTTATTATCAACAGCAAAAGATCCTTAAATGTAGTTATATTAGTAACATTTATTCTTCTCATTGCTTAATTTCTTATTCTCATTGCTAAAGATTTTTATATATAATGACTAATTCATAGATGTATTAAATAAAACGTCCCGATAATTTTGTAAATTAAAAATTGATAATATTCTTGCGAAGAAAATATGAAGTCATTAAAATCGACATATGATTAATTTAGGTTTGCTATTATAAATCGATAGTGCTTGCGTATTTGAAACATGCAGGCGCTCTAACATATTAATTGAATATATTTCAGTAAAAATACATAGAATTCGAAACGCAAAATGATAGACATGAAAGTTGTATTGATGTATTTTAAACAATTATAAATTTGATTCAATTTAGTACGTGTTAAAAGAATATTATGTATGAAAATTTATAAACTAAGTATTAATTAATTGCTAAAAATTAAAGCTAAAATGAATCATATGTTTTCCTAAACAAATATTCAAAATTTCATCTCTTTCGGAATTCATGAACAATATAAATGTCGCTTACGAGAAATTTACGAGAAAAATTGTCTAAATAAACATTGATATAGTTTTTGAAATTATTTTATAAGGTAATAAATTGCATATCCAATTTAATCGACGACATGGTATTTAAATTTAAATAGGAACTTGTATGTAGTTTAAGGTTAAAACTTATAAAAATAATAATATAATATAATATAAATAATATAATATATATATAATATAATATATATAATATAATATATATAATATAATATATATATTACTAATATAACTTGTTGTTCTTTTTTTTTTCGAATAATGTTTAAAAGTATCTAATATCTTATTTTATTAGCAATAAATATTCAACTAATTTGTTAAAAAAAATATTGAAATATTTAATATTATAATATTCTATATTTAAAGAATAAATTATGCTTATAAAAAAATGAAAATTAAAGTTTACTAAATTTCTTCCAATTTTAACAGACAGATAGGTTGCTTAATTTTGTTAATTTTTACAAATTATGCATTTCATATGAAAATAAGCTATTTCAAAAATATTTCAAATGTATTTCGTGATTTTAAATTAGATGTTTAGATTTGTTGAAAAGGTAAACATGAATTATAAGAATTCACATTAGTCATGATGCAACATCATAAATTACTCAATATTTTCGAAAACTGTTATGAACATTATATAGGCAAAAAAAAAAAAAATGAAGTATTCGTGCAGCGTTCGGTGGATGGGAGGATATTATTAGCTGTGCGGAAGTGTGGATGGGGACGAAAGGAAGAGGCTTTAGGGGAGATTTGCTCAATATAACGTCAATAAGGACTTACATTGAGAAATCCGTCAATTTGTCAGAGATAACTAATCTTATAATCTTTTGAAGCCTACAGATACCCAGCTTGACTCTTAGGATTGATTGAGAATTTGACTCAGATCAACGATTTTCCGTAGTTACCTTCTGATCCAAACATATACAGGAGAGTTTACTTCCTATATCCGTTACTCGTACAGAGTATTTAAATATATTTGATGATAACGGCCTTAGTGAGCATAATACTCTCATACATTCTCTGTAATATATTTAAGTACAAAGAATTTTTCTTATTCTCTTCTCAATCATTTACAAAATATCAAATTTGAATATAAAAGCATTATGTGTTTTGAGTGATATTTATTTATTATATTTTTTATTATTAAAGATACTACGGCGTTATCAGGAACTTGAATAATTTCTAGACATATGAACTATTTGTGAATTATATAACTCGTAAATAAGTATATTCATATATATACATAAGAATTTAATCAGAGGCATTTAATTGCTTTTAACATTTCATCCAATAAATTTAATAAACAAGATGAAATATTTTTCTATGCATCTATGGATTTAATTATTTATTGCATTTAGAAATGAATATTACTAGTAGTGTTTAGTAATAGACTATTAAGTACTAGTGTACTCATAATAGATTACTAACTAAGTATCCTTATAATTGATTTTGTGTAAATCGATTTATTTAACGCAATATCACATTATTGCAACGATCACACGAAGTCTATAATTTGTATGTACCGAGTATAATTATTAATTATAAAAAATGGATGGGAGTATCATTCTTAATGGATTTTCTTTTGATAGTAAATCATTTAACTAAAACAGATCACAATTTTGAATGTATTATTATAAAGAATTCAAGAGTTTCTTATCAATTTGTACTTATACTGTTTGTTTAAAAGTAATACATTAGAGGATAGAATTTATATGGTACTTTATTAAAGAAAATCGAACTGCTGCAGTATGTTAATATTGAGAATGGTCCTTGAATTAGTTTAAACTTATAATTAATATAGTAACACAGGTGCAACTATCTTGAAAGACTTAAAGATATCTTTTATACTTTGTATTGTTGTATAAAATATTGCTGAAGTTTTACCTGGGTAACCTGTCAAAATGTTAGTTATAGCTCGTCTTAACCATGACTCTATGATATTTCTCTCAGAAATTTCGTACGATATCAGAATTATATAATTTATTTGAGATTATTTGTTGTACTTTAAACTACATAGTTAATTTAATGACGTATAATTTTTATTCTATATTATATTATATTTAGAATAAAATTAAAGGAAGTTATGTTTCAAAAGTATTGGTGAACTAGAAAAATTACTAAAATATAATCTTTTTATACTGACATTATGTATTGTTAAAAATGTACTTAGTTATTTAATTATTTTCTATCTCAATGAAAATTTAAAAATCAATTTATCATTGCCTGTATAACGTTTACATTATATCATTTATAATTTTAAAGTACGAATTTTTACTACCACTTAATGTTTTAGAGATTATTAATATTAATATTGTCTTTTTATTTGATGAATTAGTATTATGAATGTTTTAATTTTATATAATACAAATACAATCATATGAGAAGATAGATTTTGTCTATCTATCAAAATGCAAACATTACAGAATATTTATTTTTATAATATTATTTTAATGTATTATAAATTAGTTATTAATAAAACAAATGTTTTTTTAATTACTATTTCTATTCAACAATAGGAATATCCATATTGTTTTTTTATTATATTTTGCTGACCTGTAAATGTTAATTTATTAGTTATTCTAATGTTTTAACGTACTACTAATAAAAAAATCATCCTCCAGCAGACAAATTTTATTTAATAGCTTAAAGTTAAATTATGTATACACCAATCGCAGTACTTTAACCATGATATTGTTTACAACATGTAATAGAAATGATAAATATTTTTGGTATGGGAGTTAGTGCTATTCTTAGAATATTGAAAATCATTCTGATAATAATTGTGATACTGTAATAGCTAAGAATATGTTCAAGAATGATTTGATAAAATATATTTTATCCATAATTGAAATTAAAGTATGCGAGAATTAATTTCGTGTCGCTTAATAAAACGGTATCTTAAGTCGATATTAATAATTCTACACGGGTTTGCTATTAAAGACTTTACAAGCTTAATTGCCATATTATTAGTTCTCAGAACAACTTTAAATATCGTATAGAAATTTAGTAGATGAATTTAAAAAATATATAATTTTTTGTATTTTACGTTACAAACATTATAAAGATGGAAAAGATCTTATAGCAATGTTAGTCGTATAAAATTAAATCATTTATTATTACCATTAAAAGTTTTATTTTATATAAAATTTTTCAAATGTATATAAATACGCAAAAGCATGAATATACACACATACGTGTGTACCCATAGATTTGTACAAATATGCCATTAACGTTTAACTTTGAACAACTTGGCAAATATTTTGTCCAAATTATTAAAAGTTCGATTTTAATTTTAAGTTTCGATTTTAGTTTTAGCATTGCTAAACAAAAGTCTATTATTGTCATTTTTGTATTTATATGAATAATGTGAAAATATGGTTAGGTCAATTTTAAAATTTTGCTAATTTTATGTAAATGTAGAAAAATTACGAATTTTCACATCATCTTTTTACTATCTGTAAGAGTTGTATTATCATAGATGAAATTATATTTTTCATATAAATTTTATTGCTAATTTCATTCGAATAGTTTGTAATTTGACTAATGTGTAATAATTGGAAAGCCAAAATATCTAGATTAATTAAAAAAAAAATCTTTTTAATTATGCAACAAATTTTTTATCTGTTTTGAAAAGCCTTATAAATACTTAAGTGCCATTAAGGGACACTTCATATCTACTAAAATAATCATGAATAAATGGAACCACGAGTGGAGAAAAAGACGTTTTTCTAAAGATTATATGGAATCAGTGAGCAGTCGAAAAAACTCAAAGCGTAAAGCAAATAGCTTGTTATAACTTTCAAATGGAAGATTAGTAATTATCTTACCCTGCATGATTATTTGAAAGTAATGTTTAATATAACGCTACCGAACCATTATTTAAAAAACAAAGAAAAAGAAAGAAAAAGAAAGGAGAAATACAACGTGCTGTGATTCTTCATAAATGCTTAATTAGCTGCATGAACATATTTCCTTCTTATAATAAAATTAATGTATAAAGTAATTCTATATTGATCATTAATAATGTCTTGGTGAAATTTATAATAATAGAATATCTATATTGATACAATCAATTAGGCAATATAATTTTAACGCGCGCGCGCGCGCACGTGTATGTGTGTCTGATATCGTATTGATATTAAATGGATTATAAAATTGTTAATGGCTGTCAATTGATACGATATAAAAATATATAAAAAATCCATCAATCAAAAGTACTACTTTTTACAATTATGAATTATCAACACAATAAATTATTGTACTCGTCGTTATGTAAGATTTTATTTATATTTAAGTATATACAGTCACTTATTCAGTTTAATTAGCACTTTATAAATTCTACACTTTTATTAATAATTAGTGCGATAATTAATATGTGTGTATTCATATTATTTGTGAATTGTGCAAAAAAAAAAAGTCAAGTACAAAGAATTTGTATTCTATTACAGTGGCTAACTTCGTATTTTATAAGGTAAAGAATTATAGTGTAAGTCGAGTATGAATACATTTCATTGTTGTACATAAATATTTCCTCTTTGTTAAAAATGATTACTGCTGCATTAAATACAGGGTATTATTAAATATACAATTCTTTATGTAAAAACTAGTAAACATAAAAATTGACAAGAACATAATTCGATAATGCAGTCGTGGCAGTTTATAAGCGTATAAGTCTCTGTAAAAAAAAAGGAAAAATAGGGATCGAGTGGCTGCCGGGACGCAGAAACGCACGAATATGAGCATAAAATAATAAGCTTCGTTTTTGTACTTGCATGTATCTATTCTGTAGATATTTTTTTTTTTTTTTTTTTTTTTTTTTTTTTTTGTTCCAACCTTCATGGATCCCCTAGAGACTCAGCAGTACGCAAAATTGTTCGACGGGTTACGCCCCTGAGGTCCGCGCAACGAGCAAAAGACACGAAATTGAAAATCCCTCGAGTGGCAGGAAAACAAATTTCTCTGCTTTCCCTTCTTTGTATAATATCATAGAAATATCATATGGCCGCGTGTATGTGTAACAGAAGCATGCCGAAATAAAGAGAAGATACGTTAAAGTTGGGGATAGGACGGTCGGTATAACGCTAAAGAAAGCATATATTAGGGGAGGGCAAAAACGCGTGTTCCGGTCGCTAAATAGAATTATAATGTCGAAAGCAGAGAATGTCCTCCAGCAGTTTCGTCTCTCTCGCATATAGAGAGACGGATAATGCCGTGCGTATTCGCAAAAAAATCGATATCCTGACCGGGCGAGAAGCGTCTGTTTCCTTTGGCGGTCGTGTGTGTATGCGCACACCATTTCTCTCTGCCTCTCGACGCGCACGACGTAGTTTCTTCGTTATCTAGATTCGTGAGCGCCTTTCGGATTCCGACAACGATTTCAGCTGCAATCTCCGTGAAATTGGAAAATTTCAATGCTGACAGACGAATTGCTTATGGAGACAGAGCACATAATATTGGATGCGTCGGCCTTTACGTAGAACCAGAAGCTCGGCTTATTCCTAAAATAAAATAAAAAAGTCTCATGTGTTAATTCGAATTTTTGCGTTCTTTGCCTTGAACGAGTAATCGAGGCAGGTGGCGAAGTGTAAAAAAGGCACGGAGAGATGTGGTAGAGATGGGTGAGAAGTAAACTGGTCGCGAAAATTTTGGCGCATTGTCGGGCGGCGGACGGTGACGCGGACCAATTATTCGTAATCGGAATTTGGCTTGGGACGATAAATTAAACGCGCTACATCGCCTACATTGTTATGACTTATCGCACGCTCTCTTTGTTTCTCAGCCGATCTCACCTAAATGAATACATGTCATTTGGACCAATCGGCATCGCTTTGATCATGCTCGCTTTAATTGCTTTAATTTATGCGCGATATGAATGCGCGATTAAAGCTCGTAAATAATCCAAAGAACGCTTAATGCCGAGATAAGGATTATAGGCGCCACGAGTGGCCGAAGCATTTTTCCGTACTACTATACGATGATAATCAAGCGAAATTTTAGGGAGAACCGTTAAATGACTTCCGGATACTTACGTCAATATAGTCATTGATGGGGCTACATTATTCCTTGAAATCTGTTAACCATTGTCATTGTTGTTTAGTGATACTTTTCATTTTTTTTAGCATCGCTTATCTCATATGTTGTTATAACATATACTTTTCATATCAAAGTTCCTTGATCCGGAATAAAATTTAATTTTATAAATTGTACAGTGTAGTACATTTATATCGCTGATAATCGTATAAATAGTATTTTGTATTGAAATATTTATAATTGACGCCATTATATATCGATTTAGCTTCATAACAAGGAGCTTGGATTGATTATTTATTCTGTAATATATAAGAAAATATATATATATATATATATATTTGAATATTAATTAATAAATTATCTAGAAAGTAATTTCCGTAAAATCCATAACCATTGCATATTAATGATTTTAACATACTCATATTAATCGTATATTCTATTAAGTATACTTAAGAAGAATAACAATATCGGATTGTTGAGTTTTAAATAAAATATGAATTGTACAGAGTGGGTTTAGGTTTTTATAATTAAGAGGTTACATCAATTAATTAATAATCTCAAACGGCCCATAATATAATAAATAAATCACTAGTAAATTGTAAAAGTAACTGCTTATAAAATGTTAAAAAAGCAATATTTGCTCATTTATATATGTGTGTGTGTGTGCGCGCGTGCGTGTGTGCTACGATTAGAAGAGGATAAGAGAAATCGTCTTTTTTTAAAAGGTGTAAATGATACCGACCATCTATGCACGATCAACCTTTTATTTCATTAAACGCTAGAGCACTTCTTGAATATGTTAAATTTTACCTCGGACACTCTACAAGGATAGATGATAGCCGTATAAAAAGTGATAATATTTTAACGCTGCAGAAATCGAAGCTCTTATGTAATTAATGCCGTCCTTTTCAGAACTAATGACAATTTGTTATCGTGTGATGTGAAGATATCGAGATCGAAGTTATATGGTGGCTGTCGGAAGGTTAATGGGTGCGGGAGAGGGGATTGCGTGGACTCGTAATTATCTAAAATCCTCCGGTAGTATCGGTACGTGAATCGGGACCGGTTATATTATCGTAATGATGTCATAATCATCTAAGAGTGATAGGAAAAACATTTGGTCATATGGCCAAGTCGATAACTAGCATTAGAGGATAAATGAAAGCGTGAATTTTTCATATGAAATATATATTTTCGCTAGGGGCCCTAAATTATTCTCGCTCTCGCAGTGTCGTCTGACGTAGCAAGCCGAACCGACTAAGACTCGTAACAGAAGGAGCGGCGATTCACCGCGAGGAGGCGAACAATTTTTCGGTAAAGAACCACGGGGCTTTCTTACCCTTTTCTCCGCTCTAAGGAGTCGAGGGCTCAGGGCGCTTTCTCGCTTCAAGATAAATGACATATCGCTGGAGGGCTTGGCCGACTCACCTGGCACGTCCCGTCGGCATTAGGATGGCTGTAGCCGGCAAAGAGCATTTTTCCCGAGACTGCTTTATAGCTGGGCATCGAGCGGATGCACGTGCGTTGATTTACGAGCGGCGGCCCCGTCACGCTCAGCTGCGATTCAAAGCCGCGACGGTCCTTATGCGTGCGTGTGTGCGTGCGTGGGCTAAAAAAAGAGTGGGCGGCGCGGTTGGGGATAGCGACGTTGAGGGGTGGATGAGGCGGGTTGAGCGGAGTCGGGGGTGGGAGTAGAGGTGGAGATCGCAGAATAACAAAATAGAGGAGAAAACGTCCACTGGATGGTTATGACTAGGTCGTCTCTCCGATACTATCGCGCGTGGCGCTCGTGAGCACACGAGTCAAGCTCCCGTCGAGCTCTTTTACCGCTTATTTTTATTACCTTTGCTCTCCCGCTTTTATTTCCCTTTGTCTTTCAGCCTCTTTAGGAGCTTTTATTTATTGACTAGGCGCTCCTCGCGCCGCTTACCTGCGTTTTTTAACCGATCGCTGACGGGGAGCTCGTTACCGTCCTTCGGATGATAATTTTCCGCGCCCGGGAAAAATATTGAAAGCGGTGCCGAGTCCGCGAGGACTGACGCGTACTTTATGCGCTGTTCGAGGCATAAAGATTTTTATTACACTTGCGCATCCACGCTTTTCCATCGAAATTCATAAAAAATAAAACGCACCGACGAATAGACAGATTATTTATGTGCAGTTAAAGGTCAAAACAACGCTTACCTCGGCGTGTGACATATATCACGTACACGCATTTGATGTTAGTTGGCTTCAAATTTTTCCCTCCTATAACGTCCCAGGAAAAAGCACGGATGCTTTCATGTACAATATAAGCTTCAACGGCTTTCAATTTCTAAAAACAACAAGAACGGATACAAAAATTTCTATCCTTTTATTGTGGCTTTTCGCTCAGCGTAAATGCGGCTTTTAAAGACACATAAAGAGAAATGCTGCAGTGAAAGTTGCTTAGTTTAATTGATAATTTGGCTTGATTCTTTGTTTTACACGAATGTTGATTGAATTCTCGGCATACGCTTAATATTAAAGGGAATATTCAATATTTTCTACCGTAAAATTATGATAAAGCTTAGTCAATTTATATTCTTATAATTCTTATATTATTTATATTCTATATTATCTATCTTATATTCTAATATTATCTTATATTAGAAAGTGTAAAAGGTGGCCTGAAATTAGAAATTAAAAATTGGTGAAAAACGAAAGTGCCGAATGATTTAGCGCGTGATTAAGTGTGATTTTCTCGCTACAATTACCTTTGTAATTTCTCCACCTAACGATGAATTATATATTTGCACTAAGGTGAATTACCATTGCAACAATACACAATGATAAAAGCGTTAAAATTTTACTTGCTAACGGGAAATAGTAGAAATTTCGTATTTCGCATAAAGTAGGAGTCCAATCATTTTATTCCGAACGTATTTGCCAGATGAATGTTTGAAAAATCTCAATCCCATTAATCCACAAATTTGGATGATCGACAAATTAAGACGGCCAAACGTCGAATACCATTTACTATAATCGGGCACTGCAGATGATTTTAATTTTAATAAAAGCGTTCGATATCCATTTGCGCCCTACTGGCGCAATTCAATATTATTTGCGATGAGAAGAGTATTAAAAATTGAATGGCCGACAATCTTGGAGAATTTCAGTTGTTAAGCAGTCGTGGGCACGTTTTGCAGATTGGATAGAGCCGAGGAGTGCTGTGATATTCGCCACTCTCAAGCTGTGAAAAATAATTGTTCCGCCTCATTGAATGTATAAAGGTGAAATAGAGCTGGTCGAGCAATGCATTCGGAATTGTTGTTTGTTTTTGTGGAATAGAGCGCTAAGGGAGGGCGCGCGGCATTATAATGGCTATAAAATTCAAAGGGGAATGCAAAGTCCCGGCTGTATAATAAACAAGGGGCACGGAGAAGAGATGCTCTTATCGACAAGCGGAGTAAGAGAGCACACTCATAAATACTGGAGGTGGCAGTTATTATCGAGTGGTAGTGCACCAGGGCCCCGCTGCACACGTGTCGCCGAGGTTCGCGCACCGACACCTGCACAGACAACGCACAATTCGATTTTTCTCCAAATTAAATTCGACCAGAAATAACGAGAGCATCGTGTCTTGATATTTATACTTGTGTCAGTGCTAACTGAATACTCATTGAGTCTCTGCTACAACTTTGTGCGTTGTTTTGCAAACCCAATAATCATAAAATTAGAAGTGAGACAATTGCTTTGAAATTTATTAAGCACTTTAATTGGACAATTTAACAGATTTATGTTATCGATTGTTGGCTTTGCATTATGATAAAAGTATCGGTATTTTTTCGAAATATTAAATATCGTATAAAATCAGTTGCACAAAGGTTTGTAAAAAATTAAGATATTCATTGGAGTATATATTGTCGTAAGGCTTCTTATTATGCATCATGAATAATGAATTTTCCCTTTCTATTTGCTTTAATATTATTTTTTGTTGCTATTGTAAACTTATGTAAAACATAATGGTTAAAATTTAAGTTATTTAAAAGTATGTGAAATTGAGAAAATGTAATGTATTTAAGAGTTATCTTCAGTAAGAACATTTTTTCATTATTTGGCATTTATACTGCATATTGAAAATGTAGTGCAAAAAGTTTAATTACTCATATGAAACGTGATACTTGAGTTGTTTCAGATATTAAAAAAGTTTTGCGCTACTGTAATAGCGAAAATATACGAGAGAAGCATAGAGTTTGTACATACTCGGAAAAGTTTATCATACCAAAAATACTTTATTTTATAGAAAATTGTAGGACACCGCATAATGAATAATATTATATATTGATTACGACTACCTCTGACATTTTATTTGCAAATAATAGTAAAATGTTAAAAATAACAAATAGAGCGTTGCAACTAATAAGTCGCATTGCACAAACATTGCACACTTTAATTATCGTGTTAATTATCTTAGCCTAACTTGTAAAATCTCAATAAATATACAACGCTTTCTCTAACGTTATTTTCAAATATCATAAAATTATTATGGTTAAAGGCAACTATTGCAATAGTTGTACATACGCACGTACATCAAGGTACATAAAGCAAGTTCGCTATTTCCCAACGTTAAATTAATTCATTTTCTGGTTGAATGTAACTTAATTAACGCGGGAAATATTATGCTTTATATTCCTGTTTATCTGAATGAAACAAGTCGATAGCTGAAATTTAGAAATACAGGCATTAAATGGTTTTACAAAGTTTAAATGCCAAAATTTGTTTGTAACTGAAAATACTGGAATTGCCTTTTCCGAACAATGACGAGAAAATTATCAATTTTATAATGACAATTCCATAAAAGTATTTGAAGCACAAGGTAACACGAAATCCTTTAATAAAAATAATAAATAATATTTAATAATTGAATACTAAAGCGTCAGTTAACATTTTTAATTTCAGTTAGAAATAATAGTAGATAAAAAAAACTATGGAATAGCTATTTTTTTAATTAAATTTCATAAAAATGTATTTTTGTATTCAAACGTGCATCTTTAAATGGTTGTTGGCAAGTCTCCTTACAGGTGAAGGAAAGCTGAAAATATAAATACATTTTCTCCAAAGTATTCTTGGATAAACATAGATCAAGACATATCGTAGACTGAAATTTAAAATATTTTATACAAGATGTAGGAAAGGAGACTGTTGCGTTCGATCACTTGAACTATAACTCACTTTCCACTTTCGCACGAGAGGATATGGAAGACAATGGGTACGAGCTTGGACATGTTGACGATTCAACGAGGAAAACTTGTCTGCTCATCCGCCATCTAGGATCAGATAAAAATACTATCAAACAGGCTTGAAGTATAAAGCAGATAAAGAACTCGACATATAATACTTTTGTGTTAAGTTGATAGAGCCCTGTCTTCACAAATACGCCCTCCATCCCCGATTATATATATATTCCTCGTCTATTCTGTATCGCACTGATTTATCATATGCTTCGCCATATTTATCCACTCCAGATGGTTTTCGCGATATTCACGACTTCGTCAAAGCCCCATAAATGAAATTAAAAAAAAAAAAAAGTATATACTTTATAAATTATGGGCTGAGCTAACGATACAAATTTTCCTCGAAAATCGTTATTATCTTTCTCTTTTGAGGGAAAAAAGTAGATAAGTTTTAGTCATGTTCTCGGATATTTATGTAAGTTTTTCTTTTGATACTAGTCATCTTCGTTCAGTACAACTTGCGCGAGTGGCAAACTCCAACAGAAACTATAGTAAAGAGCTTTGCTACTGCTAGTCAAGTACTTTTGTAGGGTTTTTCTTTCTTTTGCCTTCTCACTTTGAAGCACGCCAGCATAAATAGACAGATTATAAGTTTTCCATAACGACACGCTTACATTAGCATTTGAGTTTACAAACGTTTAACATTATAAAATATAAAAGTAATTGTCATGCACAAGATATTAAATTCCAGTGATATTGGCGATCCACCTTCTGAAATAGGCGACATTCGTATAAACACCAGGATAATTTGGTCGCGCGCAGCCATATCCCCAGGATACGATGCCGTAAAGAGTATCGTTAGCGCTCAATGGACCTCCAGAATCGCCTTGACAAGAGTCCTTGCCGCCGCTTCCGAGGCGTCCGGCACAAATCATTCGGTTTGTTATGAGATTGATGTGCTTATAGGCTGATTTGCATAACTTACGATTAACAATTGGTAAAGTCACTTTCATCAAAATATCCGTGTCCGATCCACCTTCCTGCAATATTTTATAAAATACACGCTCTATCAATTAAAAGAAGTAGTTTTTATATTATACTACATTATTATAATTTTTTGCAATAATTATTCCATTATCGCTAAAACTTGAGCGTACTTTGATAGATAATAACAGATAAATTGTCACTATTCGAAATGCAGTGATGAAGTGTATATGTAAAAATTGAAATTTCACTTTCCAACCACAATTAGGACGTTATTTATAATTACTCTACAGCCAGTATAAAACATGTCAATAAAATAAAAATATATTGCAATATTTATATACTCACTTATTTCTTTTTCGAACAAGAATAAATAGTAATTAGCTGTGTAAAAATGATCATTTATACGGTACAAACGACAAAACAGTTACATCAAATTAAATTTCAGATAAGTTCCAATAAATGAATAACGTCCCTTCATGAATTTTAATAAAAACAAAAAAAAACAAAAACAAAAAAATATATATATATATATATTACTGATCCAAACTCTCATCATAAAATCGTAAATTAAAATTAATAATATTTCAAAAAAATGTTATTTAAAACAGAAATTGACGTTAAAATTACGTTAAATTACGTCAGGAATATAAGCATGTGCATATATACATATACATATCAATACACAGGCACATATGTATATATATATACTCCATGTTATGAACCTATATTTAAGGAATATTAACTTCAAAAACTCAGATCATTAACTAAATGTAGGCTAATTTTCGGTTAAGTTGTAAAACAATTAATGAAAAATCTCTTTAATATTTTATTAATTTATATAAGTTTTGAATATTCCGAAACTATTGATTTTATTTATATGATTATAAAAATTTCTATTAAATCTTATAAAGATTATTTTAAATTGATTAATGAGTTGATTGGTTAAGAAATATAATAAAGCCTTTTTATGCACATTTATCTCTCTCTCTCTCTCTCTCTCTCTCTCTATATATATATATATATATATATATATATATGTGTGTGGCGTGTGTGTGTGTGTGTGTGCGCGTGTGTGTGTGTGTGTGGTTGTGGGTGTGTGCGCGCGGGCGCGTGTGTGTATAATAGATTTAATAAATTTATAAAAACATATGCTATACTTTAGTAAAATATTCATCACATTTAGTAATAAAATAATTGCTTTCAAATAGATTAAAACAAAAAGATGAATTTCTAATTTATTAACAAAAGTATTAAAACATGAGCATAATGAAAATAGAAGATTTAATAACCATCTAATAATAAATTAAAAGAACTTAGTTCGAGTAGTTGATTAATTGATTAGTTGAGAAATTAGAAATTAGTTGATTGACACTTATATTATGAGTTGCTGCATTGTGCAATGAAATTATAAAATATTGTCGTTTTGTAATTTGAAATTTTGTAAGGATATTCCTGCTAATATTTTTAGTATTTTATAATATTTAATTTGATTCTTTATTCATATTTATGACTTTTGATTTTTTTTATTCTATTGTAAGTATTATAAAATATTAGTATAAATTAAAAAAAAAAAAAAGTTGTATTGATAGTTGTTAAAAGTCAATAACTTTTTATTTATTGTAACTTTTGCATTCGAAAACGGTTGAGGGAAATTTTAAGTCATTATTTCAATAGAGAAAAGTTGCAAACTGTACTATAACCAATTTTTGATGCCAGTTACATTGAATATTAAATATTTGAATAGACATATTTCGAAACTTATATTTTTGAACTACGGAAGTTTCCTTCAGTTCAAGATTTCAACCGATCAATTTTAAACTTCTCACACATATTCTTAAAGAGATTATCAAACTTTTTAGCTTTCTTTTTTCCGAATGAATATTTCATTGAAATTTTATACTTATAGAACACCTAAGTAAAACAGCCTTTAATGGAGAACCCTTTATTTTTATATTATAATTTTTACTTTGAAATTCATTCTACGAAATACATTACCATTTATATTCGAATAATATTGTTCATTTAAGAAATAAATATAAAATAAATTTAAGTTTTTTTTTAAATTTCCAGATGTCCTTTTTTATGTCCATGACCTCTAGATTATTTTTTTTGGTTTTCATTTGTTGATATTTCATTTATTTTAATTTGTTATATTATGTCAAATACGAATTAAAAGCTTTTCCATATTATTTTGTAGTTCTTACCGTAATTAAACCCCAACCGGTTACATTTACTGTTTCTCCATGTTTCAATTCCCTTTTCGGCAGTTTAATTGGTTTTATGTTAGGACTATATTTAAATTTTTCTGCAATCTGTAGAACACAACAAATTTTTGTTTATAAATTAGTTTCACAGAATTATTTGAACTAAATAAAACGTACGGTTCTTAATATAACTTACTTTTATAAGAGCAATATCGTAATCATTTCCAAACAATACATAATTCGGATGTGGAACTAAACGGGAGACATTGTACAATTTCCCATTAAATCTGTGATTACTTCCAGCTCCTACAGTATAAGTATAACCAGAAATGCTGTAAAAAATCAATGGAAGCCTTTATTAAAATTAATATAAAATTTTATAATATGACACTATTAGTTTTTTCATGGAAATATACACTTACCTAATACAATGAGCAGCTGTAACGATCCATTTTTTACTAATTATTGAACCACCACAATTGTGCATTCCCGAATACTGCAAAGTCACTTGATAAGGATGGTGACGAATATCCGTCTCTGTTCCTCCAACTATTCGTTGGCCGATGATTGGCTCTCGTAAACTTAAAATACCGCCTGGAATTTCTACAGAAAATAGAAAAAACCTTTTCTAAGTACACATGCTTTTACAAACTATAAACACCTCCCGTGGGAAAGCATTGTTCTGTGTTTTCCTTTTTTCTCTATATATTATCTCTTCACTTCACTCTTATGCATTGATTGCGCTTCTTTTACACTTTAAAGAGGAGTAAACATTCGCAAGAAGATAGCGAGGATTGATTTTTATCGTTAAAAAAAAAAAATTGTATCAATAGTACAATTATTTATATGTAAAAATAATTATTTTATTTATCTATTATATATTTACTTATATAATTATTATAATTGTTTTATTATATTTATACTGCATACTTATATAATTTGTGTACCAACATATAATTAATCAATTTTTTGCTATATATATATTTTATAAATAATTTTCTTAATTATTCCGATGAAAAATACAGAACAGGCCATTACAAATTTTTCATAAGGCTATAAATTTACTGATATCCGATATTAGCTTAAAAACTTAATAAAATTGTAATTTAGTAACAAGTTACAATATTTATAAATGTTTATTGCTTTTCAGTATGACTCCATATAGGATAAATTTAATTATTAAAACTAAAATTATTCAGTAAGATTATTCATTTTTTATCTTTAATTTCCCCTCCAACTCAATATTCGCAATCCAACACGATCTATAATTATAGAAAATGTCATTGTGAATAAATAATGACAAATTGTTTTTAATTGTTTTAATAACTTGATTTAATAAAATAAGAAAATAATCATAATCATCTTTAATTATAAATTAAAAGCATTTAAACTAAAAATAATTAATATTATTCATTAGGCTAATTAATAACACATGAAATTATTTTATATTATAATAATTACAGTTCAGCTTGATAGTTTTAGCTTTTAAATAAGTCTAGAGTAGTCAAAAAAAAAAAAAAAAAAAAATGTTCTAAATAAACGAATATAAATATTTAATAAATTAAATTATCCAAATAAATGATTTATTTAGTAACGGCATGCGATTTTGTATGATTAGTATATTATTTTACAAACAAACTAAATGTATAATATATTGGGGTATAATAATATTTTACTTGATTGATGTATGAATACTACAATAATACCCATCTACGCTTATCACCTCATACATACTTCATGCAGATATGAATACAATGAATATAAAATAAAATGGGTTGAATAGTTTTTAAAATCATTAAACGAACATACCATAATATCCTATTAAAATTAAATAGATGAATAGAGTCTTCATTTGTAACATATTATTGATATGTGTAAACCGAATAAATAGTTTAAGTCTTTATTTATATAAACGAGTTTCTTTATAAGAATATTATTTATATCAATTAAAAATCATTATCATAATTTTTATAAATGGCAAAATTCTGCAATCTTATCTACTAATCAGGTTTTGTTATATTACTTTTTTTTCCTTGCCTTTGTTTCTCTCATTTCAGTAAAATATTAATTCTCTACATTATATGTTTTGCATCATATTTACACTTTTTAATGTACAGCTATTTCAAATAGTTTTTAATATATGGTGTACAATACAATTGCGATTAATGTATATTAAATAAATAGTTTAACTCTTTATTTATATAAACGAGTTTCTTTAAAAGAAGATTGAATAGAGCATTTTAAAATTATTAGCATACTTTTTTACAATTGACAAAATTATGTAATCTTATCTGCTAAGTGGGTTTCGCTATGTCATTTTTTTTTATTGGTTTTCATTTTGTCTAATTATAGTAAAGTATTATTACTTTACAATATATGTCGAATATCTTAATTTCATCGTTTGAGCGTGCAACTTATGGATAAACCTCATAGATAACGTGCATAAAAATACTTATAACAAATGACCTTAATGCGTTGACGATTATAAAATAAATTTTTACAATGAAATTTCTTTCTAATTCATAAAATTAAAATTGAAGAAAATCGCATACAAATTGATGAAAATCAGTATCAACCAAATAAAGAGAGAGTGAGACGAAATTCGACAACCCTGATTACAATTAACATATTTATAATTAGAAATATTTGCAGTGTAAATCGACAACTACGAAGTTAATACGCATCGTATAATAATCAATTACGTTGAAGCTATCATAAAAATCTTCATTATCGGATTATCAATTCGTAATAGACTATGAAAATAGATTGATTGTATTGCTTCGCACCTGCAAATGATAATAATGAAAATATAGAATGCTTCTTTACAAACATTTATACTGCAAATTATTTAATTAAAATAGTTTGAGAATTGGAAAAAATGGTCCCCCTTTATTTTAAATGAACTTTGCTTGAAAGTTCAAGCTATCGTAATGGCACGTTTAGAAGAGACGGGCCGATGGAACTTAAACGAGTTTTGCAATTGCATAGCCTCAACCTCAAGAATGTTTAATCGATAGGATCGCTTAATTAGCAATTAAATTATATTGAGTTTGTATCTTGTTTTTAAGCCTTAAACACTATCTATAAATAATTAAAATGTTTTTATATTGATAGATAGAAAAATTCAATCAATGCAAGATAGATTTCAAACATTAATAATTTTGTAGCTATAACTTATCTATAATTATGATGTGAAATATAGAAACACATTTGTATCTACATTAGTACATTTTTAAATACTGAAAATTTATGGTATTTTAATAATGCTCGTAGTTTTAAAATATATTTATGTCATTAAATATGTTTATTTTAATGCCATTCAGAAATAATGGTTTATAAAACAACTCAGACAACATTAATTTCATTTTTTTTTTTTTTTTTTTTTTTTTTTTTTTTTTTTTTTTTTTTTTTTTTTTTATTAATATTATTGACACAATTGTAATAAATTCAAAAAGTATTTTTTAAATAATTGGTTTTATAGGAAAATAATTTACTTCAATCTTGTTGGTGACTAAATGATACTTGCATAATAAGTATATATGCAAATTATTCTTTTTTAATAAGCTGCAATATATGAAAATTAATTAATTTAACTTAATTTGTTTTTATTTAAAATTTAGTATATTAAATAGTTGAATAAACAAAACTCATTTTAATCGTAATAAATATATTTTCATAATGATTTTATTGAAATAAATGATTCATCGACAAATATAAAAGCTTTCGAAGGATATAAAACATTCAATGTGAAATACAATGTACTGATAATTGATAAATATACTATTTATAAAGAAAAAAATATAAAGATATGATATTTTTTTATACATTCAATTAATTTTATATTGCTTAGAACATATTTCTATTAATGAAAAAGTTTATTGATATTGAAAGATATTAATAATATTAAAGATATTAAATTAAACGTATTACTAAATTTATAATATTTATATATATATATATGTGTGTGTGTGTGTGCGTATATATATATATATATATATATATATATATATATATATAGAGTTAAATAATGTATGTATATATATAAATTATTTAATAATACTCTGTAAATGGATCTTAGTAAAAGAATCTTTGAAATTCAAATGTATTTATATAACTAAATATTTAATAATTATTGTTTATATAATGAAGAAATATTTTGATTTTAATTTAAATAGAAGGAAAATACGATTTTGATCAATATTTTCATATGTTTTGTGGATTAAAATATGTAGTATACCGAGTCCGAAATACTTTTATTTTCTCATCGCCTGATTCTTTGGCCTCTCGGCGATGTTCGGGATGTTCAACTGTCCAAAGCCCTGCTCCTTGCGACACTCCTTGAGTTTCGAAAAGAATAAGGAAAATAATAGGTTGAGAGAAGAAGAATCGTAGGATAGTCTGTCGAGTGAAAACGTGTACTACGACTCTTCGTCTCCAATAATCAATTGAATTTTATTTCTCAGAATGACTACATATATTTATCACCGAATAATCATTGCATTTGGAAATTGGCCGATTTCAGAGCGACCAAAAGTTCTATTCTCGTAAATTCAGCCCAAGCGATATTATTGAATACTTGAGACGACTACTTGTCCCATCGCATTTTTTTAAACAACTATTTTCAAGACGTCCAAAATCATTTATACATTTCTCTTCTATTGCATTAAACTTTTCGTTTGTCAATTATAAAAGAATTTGTATGTATTGCATTAGAGGTATCGATTAAACATGCTAATCTGCTTTATAATCTTTATAATTATTTAAGATATGATTTTATTATGGAGAAAGAAATGATGAATTTGTTATAATAGCACATTAAATTGTACGATAACAATATTTATTGTACCAATAAGGCTAACATTTTAATGATTACACATTGTAGATAAATTTAAAGAATACGTTTAAATATGTACAAGGAATTTTTAATAGTTTAATATGAAAATGAAGCAATTTGACGTTTTTCATACTACATTAATAATATTTATGTAAAATTTTTCAAGATTATTTAATGGTCAAAATTTAATGAAGAAATTTGTCAAACCAAGATTTTGAAATTCAAAGGATAACGAGGGCAATATTAAGCAAAAAAAAAAAGTGGGCATATGACGTAGAGATGTAAAGCTGATGCTAGAAGCAAAAATATACATATCCATAGAGAAAATTACATGAGAATACTTATGAGTAATAGATCGTGAACAAAAAAAAGTTGACTTTGCAATTGTCTGTAACTATCGAGAAAACAAGTGAGCGTCCGTGTAAATAGAAAGCTATTCGAGCTGCGCATTTGGTGATGAAAACGAAATACGACAGCTGGCTGTCGATTAACATATAAATCAAATCTACGCGAGCGTATCTGTGTCTTCCGGTTAGCTCCTCTCCCAATCCCCAGCACAAGGACTCGCTCGAGCCCGCGTACACTCCGTGCCTATTTCCGCGCGTAATACGCAGCGACTCCTCGATCTTCCTTATCCCTTGTACCATTTCGCAGTGATGCTTCTTAATATTCGCGTGGGTGTGCAATCTTGCATGCCAATGAGTTGCACGAGATGGAGAATTGGGGGCGGGAAGATCGACCCAATGCTACCTGCCACTTGAAATTCTCAGAGAAATTCCAACTAATACGCGCACGAGCTTAATCATCCGTTCGCTCCTTACGTAAATATGGATTCCATTGTTGGCCACTCTACATAATGTACTGACTTAGATAACTTTGGGCTTTTTAATGCGGCGCCAAACTGATAGACGATCGAACGGAGGATTCGTGAAGCCCATTGACGACAAAGGTTTAACGAATCCTTTACCCCATTTTTTCAATCCACCCAGTCGTCTTTAAAAAAACTCGTCGCACAAGCTACCCAAGGAGCCTCGGTGATTGGCTGTTTTGGCAATTTTTATTTTGTGACAACGATTATCGGATTACTTTTATTTTTATCGCCACTCGACAGCGACACATATATTCGTTTATAAAAAATAAATGTTAACGTCTAGCATGTAATGGTACCATTATAAATTTTATCCCTTGAAATTTCGATGTTGAAAAATATAGGAGTTTTAAATGTTGCTTTTCACTCGTTAAAACTAAATTAGTAGTACTATTACTCAACTAAAAGTATATCCATTCTAACAAGAGTAATGAGTTGAACACTTGTATAATAAATCTTACTTTTCCGACATTTTCATTGTTGTAGTACTTTATTAATTAAAATGAAGGCTTTATAATTTATTGTGAATTTATTAGAATGTAAAGTTTCGTGCTTATATCTCTCAATAGAAATTTGCTTGAATAAAATTTTTGAAAAAATTCTTTAATCTATGTTAAAGAGAAACACCGTTAATCCAGATTTAGAAGGGTGAGAAAGACGTTTCCATGTTTTAGCATACGGCGTTCTTCGTACAACCACATTCCACGAAATTTTTACAAGCTGCTGTTTCATTTTACATCTCTATGTGTTATTTGACATTACTTCCGTCAATATCTTTCGAGTATTGCACACTATTCGTTGAATAAATAAATCTTGATTTGCATATCTTTTGACCCGTGCTTAATTTATTTTACACCATTTCTAACGTTGTATCTTATTTTAATATATATTATTAGAATTTGTGAATATATTCATTTTAAAATTAAATATTTGAACATAAACATTAAACATACGTGTGTTAATTTGCATAATTAAAAGGAGTACCTTCAATTTATTTTTATTCACACAATTATAAATGGTAAAATATCATTATTGCAGAGTAAAAGGGTGTAAAGAGAATATAAATTGTTTCACGTGTATTTTACGTCACAGAAACTGGAAATTTTATTTAAAATCTACACTAATTTATGTACATTTATTCATTAGATTTGACTCAAATAAACTATATATTCATGTTTTCATTTCTTTTTTCTTTTCTCTTTCTTTTTTTTCTTCTAATTTCCATGCCTGTTAATTCTAATTATGAATTTTAAATTTTATTAACAATATAATATGGTGCAGCTTACCGCTTAATTTTAATAAATTTTTACGCTCTTCTTCGACTCAAAATAAATCTACTTCGCTTACTTAACCTTTAGGTCAATAGTACAAATAAATTGAATATAATTACAATATATAATTATCTTTTGTATATGAATATTGAAATTCAAAATTTATTATATGATTAGATGAATTATACAAAATAATTACTTTATGAAGTTATAAACTTGAAAGTTATCAAAGTCACACGTCATGCGTTGCAAGGATTTTGATAACGCGCAATCGTTAGTTGCGGAGCCTTGCGCATGTTCATAAGATACAATAATAAGGATCAACCACAATATGCTTCAACTTTAGGATTAAAAAAAAAAACTGACATTTGAAATTCAAACCTTAATCTTACTTTTTGCTCGATAAAAGCCTTTTTCAATAGATGCAATTCAATTCAATAGATGAATTTAGCGTATTCAACAATATGGATATCTGCTGCATATTTACTTTTTAAAATATTTATTATATTGCATGTATGCATATATATATATATATATATATATATATATAGTTGGTTTAAGATTTAAAATTATTATCCATACTGATCTATACTGATCTATACTGATAATCTATACCGATAACTATTTCAATGTCTATTAATTCGCGGTGCTAAAGATTCCATTTCCTATATGTCTTTTCGAATTTAATATGAATATATGAACAAACTGTATAATTCACCAATGTATCACAATAGACCGTCACTTTTTTTTTAAATATTCACATACAATTATTGTAAAATAAAAAAATTAAAACTTTCAATATACAGAAACAAAATAATATCTCGAAATTTTTCAATTTAAATGCACTGTATTAAGAATAGAGATATAGTGATAAAAATGTTCCATAAACATTACAAATTAATAGTTTTACTTTTATCTGAAGCTATTATTTTAAACTTCATTAATGTTCATTTTATAGATCTACAGGGTAAGTAATAAAATTCTATTAAGTATTTCTATCTTATTATTAAATTAATTAAATTGTTCTGACATTTCTTTTTTCGTTTTACACTAAAAATACTGCTTATAGTGAATTGGCATTCGCCAACAACGAAAAATTACCTTGAAAAATGTCTCATTTCTGTATTAAATAATATATAAACTATAAAGTGATATCGTTGAAGTTTCATTATCTTCTTTGTAAATGACTAGTAGTCCACGGTTATGCTATGAGACGTGAAGAGGAAAAATGGATAAAATTTAATGCAAAATTAAGTCGCGCAAGCCGAGTGAATCGTCTGTAAAATTTACAAACTCGAGTGACATTAACATTAATACTCATAATAGCACACCGAAATAATTGAGTACTTTTCAAGACCACACTCAATGTGCCTGCTACAGTAGCTCCAATGCCGGGTACCCATTTGCCAGACCCATGCTATTAAAGTAACATAGAAGCACTGATTTCACACATCCGATACGCTTCTTCATAATTTAAATGTTCTTAACCTAAATGATTTTATAATTTTGAAACTATTCTCTTAACCATATTCTTATCATTTACATGTCCCCTGTGACGTATCATTTAATGGCTTCTGCATTTACTAATTTATATATATTACGACTTTCGAAAAATCAATCGCTATATTGGATAAATATGAAATAATTGCATTGTTGTAAAATATGAAATAAAAGTTTTTAATCATAAGTCGCACCTCAAAATATTCATATATATAATTATTCACAATCACATCAACAAATATAAAATTACTTTTTTCTAATAATTTCTTATGTTCCAAGAAAAAATTAAATATAATTATATTAGAATAACATATAATGTTTATATTGTGTAAGCCAAAATTCTTGCAAAAAAAAAAATGAAAGCTAACACAATAATTCTATTAAAAACAATTATTTGAACTTTAGTAATATTGTTTTTATATAAATATAGGTATTATTTTAAATTCGCTTATAAAATTATTATATCAGTGCATTGACTATTCATATTACATAATACATAAAATGCTTAGATATTGGATGGTAAAATGCTAAAAGAATTTTAATTTGAAATACTCTGCCGTAAATAATGCTGCGTAATTTCTATAAAAAATTCAATCTTGAATATTTTATGATATGAAATACATAAAAAAAAAAGTACAAACGATTACAATATTAATTAAAAATCTATTTAAAGATCATTATTAATGTTTTTACGTATTCGTGCAATAGTTATTTTATGTATTTCAATACAAAAGTAAAATTTTTTATTAGCTCTGTTATTATTCAAGTTTAAAGTAAACTGAGATAAATTACTATTACTATACGTTATCCTCTATGAATAATTTTTATATTTTTTTTTTTTATCAACGCTGATATCTTATCATTTTCACGAAAATTATGTTTATATAAGATTTTACATAAAATTTTTATAATTTTCTTATTATTGATTTTGAACGATCATCGAATATTTTTAAGTTTTATTAGTTTTCTTTCTTTCTATAAAAACAGCATTACAGTAATGTAGATAAGATAGTGAAAAGCTAATAATGAATATTAGAATATGTGTGAAAAGTTTTATATTAGTCAAATGACAGCTTCAGTTAAAAAGTAATTTTACGGCATAGCTATGTGAATATTTAATATCTGTGAATGTGAATTATAGAACGAATTAATCATACAATTACGATCAATTGTGTTATAATTGATTATTATTTTTCAAATGATAATTCATCGTCTTTTGTACTGAATAATTGTTATGATCAAACAACAAATGTGAAATTTATGAAAATGAAGATATTATTTTTAATTTCTCAAATTTTTACATTTTTGTAAAATTTTCAAAATCGTTCGCTTTATTCGTCTATTGTATGGTAAAATTCTCTTAAATTAGTTCTACAGAGTATGGTACAATCATATTTCAGATAGAGCGTAAATAAATGATGGTTATTAAATACCAATAAAAGTGTAGCAATTATTCAAAAATGTCAATTTTCCTTACAGTTCGACTACAGTATACAATGGAACCTGGGATGGTTTGTATATATATATATATATATATATATATATACGTAGGGATGGTTGCCATATTCCCATGTTTTTCGCGCCACATTTTAGCTACTGATCGAATACGAACATGTCATAAAAATAGAAAAGTTCTGAGGCAGTGGGAAAGCTATTTCTCGGCATCTAGACAACCAGTAATTGCAGGACACATGGTCTGATGAGTCATGTTTTATTATCCGTGTGTATGAGCTCTCGGTCGTATGGGACTCAATATTTTCCGTTGAAAAAAGTTTTACCTCGATGTGTATGGACTTTTATTTTCTACTTCGACAATTTAGTTAGGTAATATTGTTTATAAGCATAAATGTAAAACGTAAAAAATTATTGAAGCTGTTATTGTAAATGTTGTTCACATCACATGTTGTTGACTTTCTATTCTGCGTATGGAGCAATATGGTGTTTAGAGGAAAAGTACGTTTGAAATTATAATGAATATATAAGGAAATTATGAAGAAATGCAAGCTTATATTAAGAATGTATCTAAAATGCGTAATATTTGATTTATTTTTATTGAATGTTCTAAGATTAATATATACATTCCTTTTCGTATAATTAGAAAATGATTGTGAATATTTAAAAATTGTTTTCTGTAATTTATTTGACGCGTTAATAAGCAACGATAAATCATAAATTCCTTAAATAATCTTACAATATTCCAATCATTAGTTTGCAAATAAATTTTTTTAAAATTCTTGTACTCGTTTGGTTAAATTGTCCTCTTTATTTTCTAACTTTTTAGACATGTATTAATACGCCATTCGTTATGTTTCTCTTATTACTTACATACTCCACTATTATTTATATACATCATTCATTTATAATTAACATGAATTATATAATATTCTTAACAATTATACCGCTTAATGAAAGATTATATTTATTTTTTTTGGTATAATTACAATATCATTTTTAAAAACTAAATTAAATTTTCTAATTAAATCGAACATTTTTCCAATATTTAGTTTATTAATCGTATTTCATTTATTATATTTCCTTTTTCAAAACAATTTCTAATGACTTTTCTAGTATTTATACATGCAATCCATACTTTCCCGGGCCTTAATAAATTATATAATATTTAATTTGACTACGTCGCGTAAAAGATTTATTTCTTCAATTATAAAAATATAAATCCTATTTTTCATATAGAATATTCATTTTTATTATAACTTTTTTTTTTTTATAATAGAATCTGTTATTTATTTTATTATTCACTCTAATATATTATTATTTTTAATGTGGAATACTAAAATATAAATGTTTTGTTTTTTACATTGATAATAAATCATTATGTAGATGAATACGTCTAAGGCAAATTACCTTAACGAAGTAAGAAAATTATGATGTAAGTAATTGACAGTTGAACGGTTTGCATGATAAAGAGCGAAAGGGATGAAAAGTGGAAACGACATCAGTAGCGATTTGGTTATGCACAGCAATTACTCTACAACGTAATATTTTGAATTGCGGCTAAATTAAATTAATTCTAGCCCTCTCTGACTGAGTACACATTCTCGAAAGTTTGCTATAAATTCTATTCGTTTATTATCTCTGTGGCTTCAATATCAATTGTAGATAAAGCACGCTCAACGACCCAGTCGAATTCTTCATTCGGGTACTTTTCTCGATTGTTCAAGTTCCTCTGATAGGCATTGCAGTTGCATGCTTTCCGTTCTCACTGTTAGCGATTTAGGAGCGATACGGTGGTCGTAATTCTCCGATGACTCGCTTTAGCGAGTTTGTTTCATAGGACAGGCAGCCGCGTCCGTCGGCTCATTTTATCCTTAGACTGTGACCTAAAATACTTTGAATATGATGCGATTCGAGAGTGAATTCGCCATGATAAATCGAGCCATCGCTTGAGCTGATTCGCTGACTCGCAAACACCTGGACAAACGTTGGCAAATGGCCGCCACGTAAAGACGAGGCCTTTGGGTTATAATACCTCGTGCTCAACGGATTGTCTACGAGTCAAGCCATAAAGCCAAATGCATAATTGAGTTGTTGAGTGATTAGTAAGCTCTACAGAGGAACTCTCTGAATAATTTAAATAACGCTCGAGGATAGCCCTGTAGAGCATTCAAGTTCTCTTTTCGTATGTACGTATATATATATATATATATATATACATACATATATGTATGTATATGCGTATATGCGCGAGAAATATGCAGTTTCATATACATGAGTATATATATATATATATATATATATATATATATATATATATATATATATATAGGCATAGGGAGTGAGAGAGAGAGAGAGTTATCGAGGAAATGGTGAGGGGAGACGAGGAGGGAGAGATGGAGAGAGTGTCTGGTAGTCCAAGACCTAGATAACTAAAGCTCGACCCTGCACACACTCAGATATTCGAGACAAGAGTCTAACGTGGGCAAATCCACGAAACACTTCTTCGAGAGCTTTCCTCTAGAGCTCAAAATGCTTTGTTGCTTTCCTTATCAAATTCATATGCGTAGAGTCTCCTATTATAAGTTATATCCTTTTTGTATAATAAAACATATTTCACATTAAAATACAATACATATTATATTTCTCATAAAAGACGATGGAGTCCATAATTACTATTTATTACAATATTCCCATTGTATATAAAAGCAGAGGAAAAATAATTTTTTATAAAATTATAGAATTTTGAATGCATTGAGTAATGATATTTTAGATTGGAAATCAGAATTTTATTCATCGACATATGTCATTATTTTAGTCAATTTAATTGCCATACTAATTTATTTCACGAACACATTTCTCGTACAGTAGTAATAACTTTAGAGAAATAATTTATACTTTGAATAACTAAAATGGTAGGAAAAATACATGAGCACATATTTATGTAAATTGTGTGTAATGTGGAACCATATAATATTAATACGAAACTCTTTATCGAATCAAATAGTCTATTTGTTATTGTAAAGACAAACTGTACTTTATAATTTTATTTAATGACCATGATTTAATCACCACGCCTCAGCAATGACAAAATAAAGTAAATAAATCGTACCGTAAAATTATTGTAAAAACTACATTGAGATTCAATGATATTTCTAATGATTGTGTATTTTTCATTCATTTAACAGTGTAAGGGTATTCGTATAAAAGTATAAGGGCAGCAGATAGTTAATTAAATATAACCGACAGATATAAGATAAAAATTTTAGTCGTAAAAGAAGACAGCGTAGAGAAAAGAAGAATGGATTCGTCCGATAGATTTTCATCAAAATGTGTAGCACGTCAAAGTGCAACTATATAGGAGTATCTATTAAGGAATAGTACTAGTGCAAGATATTTTTTTAAAAAAGTAATTAACATTTTTAATATTCACTCTCTGTTGATATGGGAAGGCTACGTTTAAGTTTCTTATAAAATTTTCATTTCCTTCAATTATGTAAGAATTCTCGAAGAGCTTGATGTTAGAAAATATTTTTTTTTTTTTTTTTTTAACAAATATGAATATTTATGAATGTACAATGTAAATGTTTTTATTAAAAATTTTTATAGCAAAGATAGAGTAAAAGAAGTATTCAAGTTAAAGCAATGATATTGAAATTATTTTGATAAGAAATATTATATCGTATGGATTAATTGCGCAGCTAATACATTTCTTTACTTTTTAATATCGACTCTTATAATATGAAAAATTTGTTCATACATTTAATAAAATTTAGTTTTGAAATATGACTATATTAATAGGTGTTTACATATATGAATATGAAGGCAAGATATTATATATCACAAAACAAATGCTATTTTTAGTTTCTTTGACCTAATTAATGTTTGAACAATGCATTGGTAAATTTTAAACATGAAACAGTAGAAACTTCGAAGTATGTATAACTGACCTACAAAACTATTAAATGAAATTTCTATAACGTCAAAAAATTGATCAAATTATAAAGTTCTTCACAAAATTCTTACAGCAATTTACGATATAATTATTATTTTGAAAAGTGTACTTGTTGTTAAAGCTTTTTTGAGAAGGTAGGAAAGTATTTATTCATTACGAATTCTTGGTATACAAGTAGAAAATTGTTAAAATTAGAGAATTAGATTTAACAGAAATGAATGTTATAGATAATTAAATTAACGGAAAAATAAATGGGAACAAACATAGTTTGTTGTAGTATTATTAATGAGACGAATCATATATAATTAGTAGAAGTAAAATTAAAGTTAAAATTTAAGAATAAAAATGAAGCTTTTGTAATATATAAGATTATTTAATATTTTAAAATATTAAATAGCTTATAAATAATTCTTATTATTATATGTAATTTTATTTTAAGAATTTCTATTCCTTACTTCATCCGTCCAAATTACGAAATAACTTTACTTATAAAATCACTTGCTATATAGCATATTGAATTTTTGACAATCGTAAAGTACTAATTAGCTGGGATTGTTGACACGCAGAGTCTCTTATTGCTCTTATTGTTGTAATACGTGTAAAATTAAATATTGTTCATCGATAAATGTTTAAAATTATACTTATCATTTATCAAAATAAAAAAGCTTCCACGGTTCTCAAAAACCCAGTTGTGCAATATTTGCGCACGACTGCAGTGATTCGCATTGAAATGTAATTTACATTTAATGCATGCCATGATCCGACTATGGCGAATCAATTTTCAGGCAAATAATAATAACGAGCTGTCGTGTCGATTCACTGTGTAATACAGTTTATCACGAAATACCAAACGAGGCTGGAGCTTACGACAGTCGGTCTACGATTTATCATAACAAAATTGATATAGCGATAGTGTAAAATATAATCTAGCCCTCGTTAGCGGAAAAAGGAATTGGATTATGATGGAAGAGTTTAGTGAAAATGGTAAAATGCTAAGGTGCCGACATTTCACCGAGTGGATAGATGGCAAATGACCACATAACCGGGAATCCACCTTGCGAGTACTCGAAGCTTGGTTAAGATGGCATTAGGGCGTAGTCGCGTAGTCGTTGCGGTCCAGCGTAATCATCGGAATGAGCGGCTACTGGTTTCAGAAATGCGCCCTCGAGTTTACTATTGCGGGATACACGTGTGCTTGACCCTCGTTCGCGAATGTCTCCCTGAATAAACCATGAGCGGCAGCCTCTCAATGACGAAGAGAAAAAAATGTGCAGCCTGCACAATAAGTCTCGAGTGTGCGTCGCACTAAAAATTTAGAACCACATTGATGTATTTTGCGCCCAGCTAATGTAACGAAGCACTCGCGCCTTCTTCATTATTCAGCAGCGACTTTTATATTCACCTGGTTTCATCGATAAAATGCAAAATCATTCTTTTACTATATTCTGACTTCAGTTATGTGACAGATTTCCCCTGGTGAATAGCTGCGATTGTCGGTGCCATCTAAATATAACTCTTTCATTAATTTAATTTAATAATTGTGATATATCTAGTGATTTTAAAGAGTGACGTTCGTTTAGTTATTATTCATTCGAAGTGGAATTTATACATGTTAGAAGAAACGTAAACGCATTGGTATATATTTTGAAATCTCATGGTTTGGTAATTTCATGTAAACGTATTGCTAAATATTTTGATAACTTTAATGATATTTATACATTTGATAATGCTTGTACGCAACAAATTGTCCGTAGCATTTGATTTCTTCATTAGAAACCATTACAATTCTAGAGTTTGTTTACATTATTTGTAGAAATTCTGTGCTTTGTATTTATAAATATGTCCCATTCATTTTAAAATGTAATAAATTATTAAAAATATTTTACCATCTAATTCATTTGCCTTCGGCAACGGTCTATTTTTATACAAGACAAGTAAATTCTATTGAACATACGAAATTTGTCGACTAATTAAATAATTCTTTTATATTATTTACAATAGGCATTTGAATGTAAAATTAAGATTTAATTTTATGTAGCCAAATATTGTCGTATTCTCAACTATTCTCGAATAAAATATTACGACAATTAAAGTACGATTCATCATTGTAAGAGTTTAGCAGAAGTTTTAAAATGGAAATAGTAAATTCCTTTTTAACATACATAAATAATGTATACGACTAACCTAAAACTGTTACAAGCAAAGAATGATAATGGAATTTTAAAAATGAAATAAATCGTAAACTATAATGTATCAGTCATATGAGAAACAGAACTATCTATAACAGTCTAACCATCATTAATTTTTTTACAAGTTCCATCAGCCGTCCATTCCACTTTTACTGCTTGTTGTGTAATAGTCCACCGTTTATCGTATTTATGAATGTTTTCTTTCCCATCTGCCTCTTTTCTAACAGTTCATCGTCCGTCTTCTTATAAAAACTTCATTTTTAACCTGCCTTGTGGAAAATAGTTTGCGATTCATCTTATTTAATTTTCCGTTCTAAAACTTCTTGTATAAATACTAAAGAATATGATAACTGATAAATGAATTCTTGTTATATTACTGTCAATTACTCAAATTTCTATTCAATGATTTAAACAGAACTTTTTAAGATTTACTACAAGTTTTCCGCAATGATAGATTAACATTTAATAAACTTTATGAAGATAAACTTTGGATTTTATGTAAATGTACGGAATTCTTAAAGAAATATAGCGATTACGATATTTCGAATTAATCAAACTTTGAATTGTCTAATTAATTTTACTTTAATTACATAACTCTGTAAATTAAGATTTATTGCTAAATCAATATATATATATATATATATATATATATATATATATATTTTTCTTTTTAATTCTATAAAAATCATGTAATACTTTACATTATAGAGAATACGCATTAATTAAAAATATATAATTTGTTAAAAAAAATTATGTAAACATCAATTATTTTATCTAAATTTCCGACATTGTAAATGCATAAGACGCACGACGCTTTGTCGAAATGTATATTTTGACAATTATTGTTAATATAATTAGATAAGATAAATTATAACTAATGTTTCAAATAATTGTAAAAGAACACTATCGCAGATTTTAGTCTATTATAGAAGAAAAATATTTTTAAGTAAACTATGATCAATATAAACTTATATTTTAATTTGAAAAAACGTAATTATTTTAAATGTATATAAAGTAGAATTAAAAAGAATAAAATTCGCTTTAATTATAAACCATTTCGTTTTCTAGTTGAGAACATATCTAATAATTACACATGTACACATAATATTAAGAATATCGATAATCTTCAATAATCATTTTATCTTATAAATAAGATTCTGAAGTAATAAAAGCTAATATTAATTTGAAAGAATATATATATAAAATTTTATATTTAAAATCATAATAATTACATATTATTCTATATAATTAAATTTTTTCTATTTATTTATTTTTTTTTTTTATTTTTTTTTTTTCAAGTCATTGATGAAAATCTTGCATAAACGTAAAAATGCGTAGATGATAAAGCGAGTTGGATAATTATAACTTCATACTATAAACTACCGTAGGCTTCTAATTGCTTATTCAAAACTAATTCATTTATAGAGTAATGATCTTACAATAAAGTACTTAGCTTATTAAGCGAGTAGAGCGTATTATATTACTGAATTAGTCACTCCAAACATTAGTTCAAAGGCTTTTCATAACCCTGTAAATAATAATTTAGTTAAGATAAAGGGAGACCAGCCGATTTTAAAAGTACTGTGGTTCATGAAAGTTAGGTGATAGAGCAAAGCTTATCGAGAATAGGTCGACAAGAACGTGCTAGTAATGGCATTTCAAGTGCCATAATGGAGGCTGATATTAACGAGCTCGACCATGTTGAGAAAGAGGATGAGTCAGAGAGTCGGTGAGACAAGTTTCAGCTGTGAAGTGATATTAAACATCTGTCAAACCGGAAGAGGTTCGGAATAGTGAGCTTGTGGATAAAGTTGGTGAGAGCCGCGCAATGAAGTTACGAGTGATTTTCAGAATATTGCGTTTCAGTTTGTTGTGTAATATTGGCACACATCCTTCGACTTTTGACTTTGCCAACATGAATGACTAGGAACTAAAGGTATGTTCTCTCTACGGCCGCACGAATCCAAATTTTGTAAACAATGATATGTCGATGAACGTTGTGAAAGCAATAGAATGTTTGTAATATTTTGAATAGGAAGCATAAGCAAACGAGTTAGTTTGGTAGAAATTTTTTACGATGATGTACAAATATGCAGTTATCAGACTGTAATAATCAATAGTTTTGTTACAAAGCATTTTCCGGACTAAACAAATGATGGGGTGAGAGAAAAAAGGAAAAGCTCGGGCTCTCTCTCTCTCTCTCTCTCTCTCTCTATCTCTCTCTCTCTCTCTCTTTGTAACCCAGCAACAATTCGAAGTATTTTTTTTTAACTTTATTTTTCTCTCACTCTTGCCACTCGCTTTTCTTTCAATTTTTGTTTACGTTTCTTTAGTTTCCTCAGTACAGTACCTCGAGCGTGCATCTTCATAAATTACGCATTAAATTTCACGATCTAGAGGAGCGACGTCGTAATTTGAAAAGTTTGCGCGTGCGTGGCGTACTTCGCATTATTTATTAAATACAAGTATATACTTCGGCTTGTTCGGAACTTTCCTAACTTGCCTACATAGATTTACCCATGAGAGATTGATATAATTATTTAGTTGAGTAAGACTCGACTCTTGTTGCGACCGAACTTAAATATTAGTCCCATTGCAATTCCCTGTATTAGAAAATAATTTTTTCTTAAATTATATTTATAACTTTAAGTAACAGCTTATTTTTAGTTTTACATATATTTTTACATTAATAAATATAAAACGGTAGAATGTAATTCATAATTTATTTTTATTGAACGACAAAGATTATTATATAAATTACTTATAAAAAAATCTTTTGTTCATATGGAATGCACTATAATTTTGCTAATGAAATTCAAATAATAATAAAACTCTAAAATTCTATAATTATCAATAAACTTTAATATTATATATAAATTTGCATAAATTATTATAATAATTAACCGAATTATCATTTAGATAGGTAATTATTATGAAATTTTATTATCATTCTATTAATTTTTATAACGTTATATTTTCGAGAAATAGCATAATCACCCTCAAACTTAGATTAAATACTACGTATATTAAAAATGAAAAACTCATTAAAGATTTAATTAATATTTTTCACTCTTCACTTACATAGAAATATTTCCTAAATGTTTAAATTTTAAAAACAACTACTTGTTCATATTAAAATGAAATATATTTAACGTATTAATATTAATATGTAAATTATTAATGAAATATTTATTATTTATAAATTTTATGAAATACTATTTATATAAAATGTATTTTCCAACTAAAATTCCTCAAAATAAATGAATATTTATCTTGTTCTAGTTTACCTTCATATTTCATTGCCGCTCTGTTATATAATACATTTGAGATCGCAATCATTAAATTTTGTATTTTGACAAATAATTAGTGAAGTCGAAATAAGTAATAGATAAAAATCGGTATAACTTTTATTGAAAATAAGTACACGTACTTGCACTTTATCGGAAATGCATTTATTTATATAATCCGTGAGAAAATTACGTGTGTAGATTTACATACACTCAATCAAACTATGCGACATATGGTTCTTTCAAATAATTCTGCAAAGATTTCATAGTTATTGAATACATTGCTAATGTTAATAATATTATTTGAGAAGAATAAACTAAATATTCAGATATATTTTTCAAATATAATGCATAAAATTTAAGCAATTAATCTGAAATTTGCAATACAATAATATATACTGATATTTATATGTTAATTGATGAGCCTTTATAATTCAGTTTAAGTTATTTTCATAACAAATTTATATGATAAATGTATTACTTTAAAGCAACTCAATTCCTCTGTACTTATCAAAAATTAAAATTTATATCTTACGCATATGTAATGTACATAGTATTAGCAGTAATTATAGCATAGAGCTAAACAAAATTAATTATAATTAACGTAGATTTGATACGTAATTTTAGAATTAATATTCTACGTTGCATTTTTATAGAAATGAATTTTTTTCATTTTTCTTATATGCTTCGATAAAATCTTGCCTCACAATGATAGGAATTTCTCATTTAAGTAAACGATTTTTTGGTCATAATAATACCTATTTTTTTTTTATTTTTTATTATTTAAAAATCTCGTAATTATTATCTGGATTCAAGTTTTATTCAGAATATCTTTTTTAAAGGTGCGGATGCGCTATCACAAAATCGCTCGCGTTACTAAGCATATCTTCACATTCGGCATTAACGAAAAGATATTTACGACTAAGATACGCTTAAACTATTGCTTACCTCGGTATTATTTGATTCTCTATCTTTTAGAGTGAAATAAAGCGTGGAGTAAGTCTTTGCCATGTATCATGCAACATTATAGAAAATTTCCATGTTTGTCACATTTAATAAAATTAGAATAAAATATTGTGCATTTGTGGTAAATAATAAAATTTTCATTTATTATTTTTATAAATTTTATTCACTCGTTTTAATGGAGTCCAATAGAGTATTTGTTAAAAGATTTGAAGTATATTTCTAAAATATTATTGTGTACATAAATATTCCAGAATACCAGAATATCTCTATGTCAATTCGTAACTAAATTAAAATACTAATTTAAAGTTCAAAAGTACATTAAAATTTCAAGGTAATTAAATTGTATATGTACATCTAATATTCAATTCACATTACAATTATTTCATTTAAATGGTATCATCAAATGTTTTAGATCTATTTATCCATACCTAATTATAATATTTGTATGACTCTGTAGTTGTGATTTTCAAAAAAAAAAAAAAATAAATAATCATTGGAAAAACCGATCATTGGAGAATCTATTTACGAATTATGTCTTTCTATTGTGTACTTATGTATAATGTATTTTGTATGTTATTTTGTATTAATAGAAAGTATTGAACGATGTTCCATAATTGAGTGAACGGGGTCTTAAATTTTTAGTTTCATTAAATCATCGATATTTAATTAAATAGGAACTTATGAATGTTTATAAATTCACTAAATTTTGTTATATTATATTCTTTATTTAAGCACTCAGCCATCGGTTGGTTTTATCTCATCAGTCATGTGCTCCTTATGATTAACAACAACCAACTTTCTCCAGATAAAAACACGTTGTATATGAAAAGTACACGTAGTTAAAAGAACAAGCGAGTAAGAAAGAAACTTAGTTTCAGCGGGGAGTGGCGATGGGGATGGGAGTACGAGGGTAGCAAGGATGGGTGCACCGTTGGCTTGGAATGATTAATGTAGACAATGAGTAGCCAGAGAATTCAAATTTCGCGCGTACCGCTATTTTCGACAAAGAGGGCCCGTGAGAAGGAGTACCGAGGAGCTCTCGCTTCGTCGACTTCATTGTCCACTAAAGTCCCGCAAAGATTAAAGCGACTTGAGCCCCAAAAGCCAGCCAGCCAGCCAGCCCCCCTCCCCCCTTCCGACAAACCGTCACCCGACTTCCAAGACGGCTATGGACCAGCATCAAACAGCTTCAATAGGGATGTTGGAATTATGGCGTCACCACACATTCCGAACAAACTGCTTCATCTCAAGACTCAAATTTCATCATAATTACAAGTACTGCAGTAAAACGATAACAACGTGTCCTATATAAACCTTTTTATGGTAGGAGTGATGCGGTAATTAGTACGCAAAAACTGCTGATAAGATGAATGATAAGTTTTGAATGTTGGATGGACTCATTGAAATAGTTAATTAAAGCCTAATATATCGTTTCATTAATTTTTAATATTAAATTGAAAAATTAATGCACATATCGTAAAATATAATAAAATCAAAGTTTCTTAAATGGAATCCTAAAGAAAGTAATTTTTGTAATAATGGAATTTTAAATGTTGGAGCATTAACCTATAATTTTTTATTATTAATTATTAATTAGGACATTTAATTTTAATGTGGCATTAATAAACATTAATTGATAAGCATGAGCTTTGTTGAAATGACTTTGCTTTGGATGCGTGAGGCGAAGTATCATCCTTGTAATTCAATTTTCTTTTCTTTTTCAATTAATATTCAGAGTTAGTTATCTATTTTTTTTTTGTTTTTGTTTTTGTTTTTTTTTATGAAAGCACATTTCTAGATTATTTGATTATTTCAAAATCCTTGGATACTTTTAATGTTTCAAAAATACTTTATTTAAATGAATTTTTACGTTAATAATTAAGATTATTTAATATAATACATTTGAATAAGTTTTAGATTTAGATTATAATTGTGATTTTACAACAATGTAGTTAGTTATTAGATATAAAGTAATCCAGCAAATTCTGTAAACTTTTATTTTACGGTAATTATAATTTTAATTCATTTTGTTCGAACATTCAGTCAATCATAAAAATTTAAGTTAATTAATTTCATATATCAACTACATATATATTGTTGTACTTTGTTATAATCGTTTTACAAGTTATTTTTCTAAAACATTCTTTGTAAAATATTTTTCTAAAATATTTTATGAAATACTCTCTTTCTGTACAAATAAAAATTGACGGTTATTTGAAATACTTTACAAATTTTTTTCATTAATCTCCAGCATAAAAACTAGTAATAAATAATTCTAAATAATTGCCTTTATATCTGTTAATATTTACATTATTTTGTATTATGGGCTAAATTTTTAATAATATATTTATAGTCTCTTTCCTCTGTGACTGAATTATACCTAGTTATCTAAATCTATTTCATCTATTCTATTTATCTTCGAATAAAAATCTTATAAACAGTCACAATAGATGAAATTAAATACGCTGAAATTTATGTTATAAGAAAATAGTGCGATTACGATGTTGTAAGAAGTATCCTATTATATACTTTTGAAAATAATAATATCCCAATGTTTACGAAGAAACAACTAATTTTCATAATATAATAAATTTCGATTGTGTTGGTGTTTCAGAATTAAATTTTATTATTTTAATTAAATAATTTCATTTCAATTTTTTAAATTTTAAATAGCCTTTTAATTTGCCAAGATATATGATCAAGTTTTTATGTGAGCATTGGCTTGCGAATAACAAATGACATTTTACCAATTCATGATTTATTTTTTACAATTTATTTAGGAAGTTTAAATTCTTGAAAAGTTAACTAGGACAACGTTATTTCTCTGGTGCAGTCAAAATGAGAAAACATAAAAATCATCTTATATACTTTGGTAAATGAACTATCGTGAGTAATGAATATTTTTTGATGAATAATTGTACTATATGTTTTGATAATATTTAAACATTTATTTTATATTTAAAAGATTTTCGTGCAATATACATTAGAATTTTTTAATGTTATGAAGTAAGCAAAAATTTCATTAGAATTAAATATTTTTAAATTTCAATTCATAATAATGTTTACACTTTGGATATATATATATATATATATATATATATATATATATATATATATAAATGTAAATAACAATGATAAAATATCTTATATAGGAACGTTATCAAATGTCGGATATATGCACAATTCGGTATAACGTAAATAACGTAAATCTGTATTGATTTCTGTAACAGTTCGGTCAAAGCATTTTCAAAGTTTCAATATTGAATACTGACAAATCTTATAGCATCTTACTCTCATGTTTTGAAATATATTTTGCATCTATCATACTGTCATAACTTTCTTATAGCGCATAATTGATGTTTAAATCCTACTTTCGATATTCAAACAATTTCTTTCAACATCTTACAAAACAGATAGAATACTTCCAGAATCTATTGGTTTTTTTTTGTCTTATATAATAAAGTTCATGAGTTTTATAACCTTTTACAAGCATATATTAATACATTGATACATACATATGATTAATAACTTGTAAGAAGAAAATTGAGTGAGATTTATTGATAATATGTAATAGAATGATAAATAAATTTTACTCATTTAGTTATAGATATCTGAAAAGAAAATTAGTATTTCGAATTCTTTTAATTATGTTCTAAAAATCATGTTTTATTTTTAGTTATATACAATCATACAAGTTAGTTATAATATTCAGATATTGAAGTATATTGATAAAAATTTGTTTTTATCTACATTTATAGTAATTTTAACGATGGACTTAATTCCATTTGAGTAAAAACCAGCTGTTCAAGTCTGATTTAAATACGTTTTAAACACTACAATAGAATCTGTCTTTAAAGGTACAGTTTTGTCTACTTTAATTATTTTCAATTATACATTTTCTTGTTATTTTTTTCATTGTTTATGCTTAATATAATTATGGTTAAAGTTCTCATTTACCTTTCCATCATTGCGGATAAACTTTTTGTCTGCGTATTTAAAAAGATGCGGAAGACAAGCCACCAACTTTGGTGAACTAGCCGCTAGAAGCAGAACATCTTGGCGAACCTTAATTAATCAGGCCCGAAGCGCTTACTTTCTACAAGCCTTGAATACAAAGCCTATCATTGTTGCTTATTCGAATTTATTTTAGCCTTGTTTTAGACTACTTAGTGAGATCTAATAATGATATTTTAATTAGACAGGCAATTCAAGCTTAATGCATTACTTTGGATCTTCTTCTTTGGAAGTTCTTAAAATACAAATGCACATGTACATACGCATAGAGTAAAGTCTTTTTTTACAAATAAACTTGCAATGGAGCTCGTCTGTTTAAAGTGTTTACTTTTTAAAGGTGAATTTGTAAAACAAATATCTATATTTTTTCTTGTAAATGCTGAGCTTATTTATTTGCAATGGTTAAAACATGAAAAATTGAAAACTCTTATATCGTAGAATGAAATTTAATATTCATATGTATAACTTATCTATGTTAAATATTAACAAATCTACTTCTTTTTCTGCTTAATTTAATATACATATATATATATATATACACTTTATACACATTATTACACTTTAAAAATAAAAGAACAAAAATGTTTTTTATAAGTATGTCAAGAGCAAACTAAAAATTAATGAAACGAGTATACTCGTTAGGAGGTCAGATTGAAAAGCACCTAACTTTCCGGCTTCAGCATATTACTTATTCTCTTCTAAGGGCCAAGACAAGATACTTCATAGTTTGAAATCAAATACGTTAGTGTTGTGACACGTCATTTACCACATCATTTCAGCTTATCAATTATAATATTATTAGCGATGACTTATATCGAGGACGATTCTATTTTATCACTAGTTAATTGCTTGTTAATTGCTTCCAATAAATGATATTTATTAAGTTGGGCTCCATGTCTTTACTAAATATCTTTTAAAACAATTTTCCATCGTACTAAATACCCAACATGAATATACTGATCTTGGATATATTTTAAATATTTTTAAATTGCTTCAGCTTGAAATTTTTGAAAAATTTTCTGTAAATTATAAAATTATCTACTTTACCAGATAAATAACTTTATGGGAGTATTTAATTATCTATGATGATGCATTAATTATTATGATTATCATAAATTACTCAATATAAGAATAATTTAATAATCTGCATGATATATTTCATAATTCGATACCATTATATTATAATTCGAGAAGAAATTTTCTTCTCAATTCTATTACAATAGTAAAGCCAGTATTCTCTAGCTTAATAATTTGAAAATAAACCGAAAATTTAAGTACCGTTTTTATTATTAATATCCATAAGAACTTTTAGATATATTATTGTAATATATTTTTTGTGACAACATTGAAATAACTTTGCCAATCTAAAGATTATATTGAATATTTTAAAATATTCAAATAGTTTTGAATAGTCGATCAAATAAAAATTAAAATATTTATAATCACGAAATATCAAATTATTCGTCAATTTTCTTTTTTATAAATATCTGGTGGATAATAGAAAGACCTTTTATCGAAATCAGATAATGTTTATATTTTTAAGAAGTGTGACATATTCACTATATATATATCGATCCGTCCTCTTTGTTTCTCTACCAACCTCTATCTGTATATTACTGCATGTTTCTCTCTTTCAGCTTACTAGAAACCAAACTATACAGCCTGAAATATCCTAGTGATTTTTTATTACGGGCAGTTTCATTGATAATTATAACCTGATACGTCTGACCAATATCCCGCTTAGTCAATTATCGTCAATCCGTGTTTGAATTTGAATTTAATATTTAAATCGTTTCTATAAACTTTATCATCCCTCGTTTTATTCCATTTTCCAAAATATTTATAGAAATATTTAAGAGATATTATGAATATTTGGACTTGAATATGAATATTTGATTTTTTTTTTTTAATCTGAAGCTAATATGCTACGATGGCTAATTAATAATATAATTCATGTGGAAAACATCGTCGAATTTTGTTCTTCATAAGAAAAACTCGTTTAGTCATAGTAAAATATTATTATTGATTTATTGATCACCGTAATCAAAATATTTAATTGTAACGATAAACTATCTGGAACGTTGATTTCAATGAACGGCAATTCCAATTTTATAGAAACAAAATCAACGATCAAGTGTCCGACAGCTTGTTAAGAATTTAAATTAACCTACATTGGCCAATTATTGAGAATTTCATAATTCGCGCATTTATTAGTTATAGGTAATATGTGGATCATTATTGATGTATCATAATAAGAAATGACGTGATAAACTTTAAACAAAAAAAAAAAACAAAAAACAAAGACAAAGAATAAATGATATACAACATAGTATAATGCATATTACATTGAGAATATGCGGTATTTTTTTCATTGCATTCGCTTAAAGGTGTTCAGAGTAAATTTGTTATTTATTTTAATGATCTAGTTAATTATCGAATGTATGATAAATAAAAAATCAACAATATTCCAAGAAAATTTGAAAAAATTTGACCGTATAAAAGCAATTCATACTGAAGGATACAAATGTATTTTGTCACATTCGCCATAAACAAATTTACTTTACAATAATTTTTTAATAATAATGTATCGGATATAACAAATAAAATTGATTAATTATTTATATCAATGTAGTTTGTCCTATCGATATTTCTTAGTTAATTAATCCACTTGCTACTAAAAAAAGGAATTAGATACAATAACTTAGAATAGGAAACCAATTTTTAATATTGAAATGATAATGTAAATTACTTTATTATATTGCAAAACAAAATTTTAATTTATATAATTTATTCCAATATTATTGATAACATTTTATGATATAATATTATATAGCATCTTTTTTGTTATAAATTACCATTGTCATTCAAATTAAAGAAATTTAATACAATGTTTGAGGTTGAAAAAGAGTAAAATATTGACTTTTTAAAAAATTCTTTAATGTTAAAATAGTGTAGAACTTTGTACAGTTTAAAAAAAATAATAATATTTCTTTACAAAATGTAAATATTTCCACGTATTTTATACAAATAATAATATATTAATATAATATATTAATATACTAGATTTTGGTAAAAGAAATGTCTAAATAATTAAAGATTTTATTTTGTTTACAATAATATTTGCTAATCATTTTAATAGAAGCTCAATTCGTTTATATTCATTTAAATATATATATATATATATATTTTTTTTTTACTTTGTTATTTATGTAATAATGTCTTCTCCCATTAATATTGTTCCTCATAACAAATTTTAAATTAAATTTTTTTTACTGAAATTTAATTGAATTTGAAGTATACTCATTATATATGTATATATATATATGTATATAGCGTCACTTATATTTCTAATTAAATATGAAAACCAACACTATAGTATGTGTTAGGTCCACTGTGTGTTTGCATTTCTCTATCAAAAAATTCGTAAGAAATCAGTATTAATAGAAATAAAAAATTAATCTCAATAATGTAATATAAATATAGCGTTATAATAGTGAGTATAACTAACTTTTACTCTTAAATAATAACATAATTATATTAAAAATATGCTAAGTTATTCTAAAATTCAGGTTTTTCATTAAATAAATTTTTTATAAAATTTTATTCTATTATTTGTTATATTCTTTTCTTTAATTAAAAAATGTAAAACTGTATTAATATTATAAATTCAGTTTCTTTAAAATTTATTGTATTTTTCAACGAATTTTTTACTTTATTTTTGTTTTATATTTCAAGATTATAACATAATACATAATATCTCACAACATGTATTGTAAACAGATATATTATATTAAAACTAAAATAAAAATTATACTACGAATTAAAAACTATTCATGTCGTTGACGATAAAAACATAAGCAATTAATCACATAAAACAATTAAAATAATAATGAATACGCAAATTATTGAATTTGTAAATTATTTAGATTTTTATATTATGTGAAAGTGAAGAAAAATTACTTAGTTATTTTATTAGAATTTCTTTGATAAGTAAGATAAAGTAATAAATAAAATGTTGCGAGCGATTACCCAAATGAAAAAAAAACTTGTGAAAAAAAGTTTTCAAGTTTTCATTTCAACACTTTTCAGTTTAGAAACTTCTTTTTGATAAAAACTGTATTTGATAAACAAATTGAATTTCGTATTGAAAATTTCTAAATTTATTCTTAAAGAAATTCATATCTTCGAAAAAGATAAAAAAAGAAAGTTGAATCCTGTCACAATGGAATGACATCGTAAAGTTGGGTCTGTTTAAAATCTTATATTTTCACTTGCTGTAGCTAGTGAGTAAAGTTTCTTCAATACATGGGAAATTTATTTTTAAATTAAAAAATTATTGTTAATAAAATAAGGAAGAACTCGTTGCCCAAACAATGGATGTCGGCTGATAAAAATTGCACCTCGGTTAAAAAAAAAAAAAAAAAAATAACGTAAATGAATTTGAGTAAAGCCGTTTTTATCCCATTATATTCAAATTATACGTACAAAAGTTTACAGTGAACTAGGATCATAAAAAAATTCACGACAGAGGCATAAAATCAAACCTTTCAATTCAAGTTTTAAAAATTCTAAATCTATATAATAATCATTCACACATTTTTCCATTTGTTCATAGGTCCAGTTTATTTCTGACAAATGCAATAATTGACATTTTTGCATCATTATTATTAAAAAGTTTTATCACCTCATGTGTAATATTAAAAGTATTATTTTTCTCGAAATGAGATCAAATTTTTCCTATGAATTCAAAGCTTATATTCTTTTCGCAATTAACTCCATTCATTGAGTATAGATATACATAGGTGCGAGGAGTCTTTTCAGCTCTGAAGATTTGTGAGCAGCAGCCGCTACGTGAGTGAGTAATCTACCTTTGCGTCAATATGCGTCGTCACAAGCGTCTCTGCAAGTCGCCCTCGTTCTCTTTTTCCTTGTTTATCGTATATTATGTTTTCGCCGTGTGATGCTGGCGCCACTGGACAACGTCGACCTACTTTAATAATAACGGATATTATTTTTTCTAACGCACTTGTGAAAATCGTTGACTCTCATTCCACTTCATATAGATTGATCGTTAATTTAGAGAATTAATGAAGACCTTAGAATGAGCTCGGCAGTGATCGGATAAATTGTGATATCTATTTTATCAATGTAAAGAAGATTTCTCATCAAGAAGGAATTATAAAAAATAAAAAATAAAAACTTATTATTTACCTAATAGTACAAATAATCGATTGGTAATGAAAATACGAATAAACAGAGGTATAACACGTCGTCTGTTACATAAATGATTTTCAAATTTCGTAAAAGCCAATATTGAATCCATAATTATTTATTGCATTTTTTTTTTCGAATAGTTGGAAATTAATGATTAAATGTAGGTTTGCAGATTATAAAGTATCGACATATAAATCAATATATTTTCATTTAATTAAAACTAAATCAATTTTCGCCTAGAATAAAAATATTTTATTTATATTGTAAATTGGCTGTTGCGCGTAATTACTGGTTTTAGTTTGCATAGGGAACACATATGCTTGTAACTGAAAGCCGTCTTTTATTCAAAATCAACTAACATTTTATATTCTTAATAGAGGTGTTTTTAGACGCAGCTCATTAAGCATCTATCGAGGGTACTGTAATGTCGAGCGAGAGAAACGACCAAGAGACATCCATCCTCGTGTCATCTACAGAGCAATAGATCAAAAAGAGGTGCATAAATGCGTAATCCACCAAAAACATTTTGACCCTTAAATATATGGGATGCTTGTTCCATCAATGTGAAAATACCCACTCGACATAATATAAATGAATAACTTCCACTATACCTGTTGATGATATATTCAAAGCAGAGTAGCATACGCACTATTTATGTGGCTCAAACCGAATTACAATTTTTACATCTAAATAACAATAATAATGATAATGATAATAATAATGATAATAATGATAATAATGATAATAATGATAATAATAATGATAATGATAATGATAATGATAATGATAATGATAATGATAATGATAATGATAATGATAATGATAATGATAATGATAATGATAATGATAATGATAATGATAATGATAATGATAATGATAATGATAATGATAATGATAATGATAATGATAATGATAATGATAATGATAATGATAATGATAATGATAATGATAATGATAATGATAATGATAATGATAATGATAATGATAATGATAATGATAATGATAATGATAATGATAATGATAATGATAATGATAATGATAATGATAATGATAATGATAATGATAATGATAATGATAATGATAATGATAATGATAATGATAATGATAATGATAATGATAATGATAATGATAATGATAATGATAATGATAATGATAATGATAATGATAATGATAATGATAATGATAATGATAATGATAATGATAATGATAATGATAATGATAATGATAATGATAATGATAATGATAATGATAATGATAATGATAATGATAATGATAATGATAATGATAATGATAATGATAATGATAATGATAATGATAATGATAATGATAATGATAATGATAATGATAATGATAATGATAATGATAATGATAATGATAATGATAATGATAATGATAATGATAATGATAATGATAATGATAATGATAATGATAATGATAATGATAATGATAATGATAATAATATTACTATAACTATCATTATTATTATCGTTATTATTATCATTGTTGTTGTTATTATTATTATGATGGAGTGGACACGTAGACGCGAACGCCCGCACACGCACGCACGCACGCACGCACGCACACACACACACACACACAGAGACAAATGCGTACGCAAAATATACTGTATAATGACTGTATTGTCAATTTGTCGATACATTTATTCAAAACAAATGAAATTCTTTTCGAGTTATTAAAATGAGATATCGGTCGGATTGCGATAAAAAATTTATATGTAATAATGATCATTTATACCAATCGCAAAAGGCTATTTTTTATATTATTTTCCAATGTGTCATTAAAATTGAGATACATAGTCTGAGAAAGATATTTTTATTGGTTGTGGAAATTATTCGGCATAATTCAAACGGCACACTTTGAAACTCATATTTACAGATTAAATGTTTATCAGAAACTATTTGGTGTAAAAATTAAGGGAATTTCAATTGCAAAGTATTGAAAAGTAAGATTAATTACAATTGGTAAAATCGTATAATATCTTAGTATTGGAAGGAATGATTTTTAATACTTAAATTTTAATTGTGTATAAAGCAGTTTAGATAGCATTTAAATATGATAGGAGAGTATCAGAAGTCATTAAAATTTAAAACTTGATGGGAATTTATATGACCATATCTCTTATTTATATTTGCACCGAGTTTTGGCTCATTATTCAGGTAGATATGAATAGCTCGTACAATGAAGTTGGTAGTCAATTTAAACTCGAGCCATTATGATTACAGAGCATTCTATGCGTTAGAAACGAATTTTTTTTCAATTTGTGAAAATTACAATACACATGTTATTTATAAGAAAAGCTTAGAAATGTACTACTTTCGCAAATACAAGACAAAACAATTATATTGTTTTGAAATAATTTCGGTAATTTCGGTCTCACAGTAAGCTTTTAATATAAAAGTCTATGCAAAGTGCATAATCTGCTCTTGTGGAGGTAAAAGGCCTACTTGGTTGAGAGTACCGTCCTACAAGTGGACTACCTATTTTCTTATACCGAATAATGGTACCAATCGGTAAAGTAGTGGCATAATGTTTCAACAATTTACTTTTTATGAGCCGACGAATATATATTAACTCATCAGCAACCACTTTGTAGCAGTTAATAGGGAAAAGTGCTTCTTTAAGACAGACATTATTAATGTGCATACAGTATTAAAACAGTAGTTGCTGAAAATATATAACAGGTAAGGCTCGTAAATTAGATTTACATTTGCTACTCATTCAATTCGATGATTTGTATTTACATTATATATAGCATCACATATATTCTACATACAATAAACGGAAATATTGTAAATTAGAGAAATATTTTAAATTTAATGCAGCAGAATACTAAAAATTCTTTTATTGTTTATTGCGGTGAATTATAACACTAATATTTATTTTAGATTTTCCACATATATTATAAGCATAATAATTTACAGAAATTTTACGATAAAAGCTTGCGATTATTACATTTGAAATTACAGTATTCGTACAATATGTATATAATAAAAACATTGATGATTGTTACTTAATGATGATAGATATAATATAAATATGTATTATTGCTACCTATAACAGTGAAAAAGCTAGTCACTAAACAATAAATTTAGATTTTATTGAAAGACATGTAGTTTACATAACAAATTTTCACATCCATTTATATGATATCATGTATATATATATATATATATATAATTAAATTCTAATATCTAAATTTTTCTTTCAATGAAAGCAAATCGATAGTTTCATTTGATGAGATTTCTAATGAAATTTCATCTCAATATGTTGAATATAGGTTTACATTTAGGTATTATTATCAAGACCGTTATCAGATGATATATCATCACAGATCAAAAATACAATTATTTTCAGGTTTCGAAAAAATCTCCCAAAAAACGAATACAAATTTTATTGAAATTAAACCATTGACAAATATTTTAATATTGTAGAATTTTGTCAAGTTATGAAATAACAGTTAGAATATATATATATATATATATATATATATATATATATATATATATATACTACATAAAACTTTCATCGAATAATTGAATGTTTTATATATTTCTTTTCAAAAGACATTCTATCATATTTCTACATTATCGTAATTTTTTAAAATAAATTTCAAGAATTCAATTTTCGATGTTCAATTAAATTATTCTTTTATCTATTATCCAATAAAAGATGTTTTATAATATTTTCTCGAACTTAATTTCAAATAGATTTTCAGTTGAAGAACAATTGACAATAAAATTATAAATAATTTTATTTTCACTCACTTTATTTATTATGAAATTATTATTATGTTTGAGAATTTGAAAGATATATATATCCAGCCCATAGATGAGGAAATTTTTAATTATAAAATAATATTACTCGACTATTGTTTTTTATTTTGCTTTACAGACACAACTGACTAAGATATTCAAAGTTTTGAATGTCGAAGGTCTGATAATGTTTGCTGTAAACCTAGGAGCTGGATTATAATAGTATATAGACTATGGGATTTATGGATCAGTAGGTCCAGTAAAATGTGTAAGCTTGAATAGCCTAGAAACCCCTTAGGTGTTCAAGTCGAGCAGGAGTTCTGCGTGGAAAACCGACAGGTTTGATTGTCCGAAATCACCGGGGCCAAGTCCTGAAGTCATTGGCCAACCTTCCCATGACACCGAGGTCTCCCTAGTCAAGAAGACCTTTGCTCCAAGGCGCGTAAATTTCCGTCGCCGAAGAGAAGAAGAGAAGCGCCGCAACACAAAAGCTTCGAGTCCTAGGAGACCCAACGTAGCCTATCCTTCCCCGCTACTTTTTGTAATATATAATTCTTTTTTCGTAACGAAAATCGAGTTCTATTTTCTCTCCATCCTTTCTTTATCACTTGTTACTTCTTTACCCTCCATTCTCTTCCTTATTTTTCGATATTTCTTGTAATTTTTTAAAACATACTTTAGTCATTAAATTATAAATACTTTTGTTTCTCTCAAATTTTTCACATTAATATTTAGTTATTTTTCTACAAAACCCCTTAAAATTAAAGTAGGATATTTTTCTTTATTATAATTAAAATTTACATTCTTGATATTGTTTTTAATTATTAAAAACCAAACGTCTAACTCCGAGAGATAAACGAATTTTAATCATTCAAATATATATTGATCTTGCAGCAAAGTTAAGAATAATATTTCGGTTAATGGAAGCATAAAATTTATTTATTTTAATTTTATGCAGTTCAGAAATGTAAGAAAGAAAATATTTTAAGAAAAATATTTATATCTGTAAAAATAATTCAAAATGTTTTAACTAAAATATGTGAATTATGCATCCTGAATTAATTTTAAATTATAATAAGTATGTTTTGTTGTACTAACTGTCTTTGTTCCTATTAATAGCCAAAGCTATTTTATTATAAATGGCTTAGTAAAGTATTAAATTTAAAATTATAATACTAAAATTGTATAAAATTTAACGTATAAAAATTCTTTAATAATACCACAATTACTTCATATGGTAAATACAAAAAATATTCTTTGTATATAAAATTTAAATAGGCTTTTTGTAATTAATATAATGGATAATAATATATATATATGATTAAAAAGATAATTTTGGTCTACGAAAATATAGTGAGAGATGAATATAGAAAAATTAAGGAAAAAAAAAAAGAATATCAATTTAAGCATATTGGGGCCGACCTAATTAATTGTCATACAACTAAAGGATGTTTATTGTGTTGTATTTTATAAGTTCCCATTATACAAATCTTTCCTAAATTATTGTTTTTTTTTTTAATTATTAAATAAGTTAAAAATTTCTGTTATTAAATTTTGTTCTTATTATTCAAAAAGTAACTTTTTTTTATTTAGTTTCTCTTGCCTCACTTGGATAAAATAAAGAAAACAGTTATATCACGATCCACTGTAGGCGCTTACTAGAAAATTATAAACATAGGTAGGAAGGAGTGAATTTTACACATATATGACCAGTTTAATTAAATATATAAATTAATATCAATGCCGTACAAAATTTTGTATAAAAATTGTTAATAAATATTAATTGCACATTTTTTAGAATAAAAATATCTTTTACAAAAATCATTTAACCAAATATTAATTTTTAGAATTTTTTTAAACGGTAGTTACTGTAGATACGAAAACTTCATTAATTTTAACAAAATTTAACACTTGTTAGATATTAACTATTAACAGGCGGTGTTTGAATAATCATCAGCTGTACTTTGAGATATTTCCATTTAATAAGCTTTATAAAATGTGTTTACCATACCTTTTAATGTATATGTCATCGATTATTATTATTAACAGTCCATACAAACTATATCTGCATTTTCTAATTAAACGTATTTCTTCAACATATAGATTTATTAGTCATTTTTAATATTTCAGAGATTTGTGGTTGTAATAGCTTTATAATGAATTAAAAAATAATAATTATACAAGTAGTAAATGTGAAAGTAATTCAAGCAATGCGCATGCATAGATATTTATCTATTTATGTACTATTTATACTTAATAGAAGTGTTAATACTCACCTTTCAGTCAGTACCTGATTATTTTCTTTTAATTCATTATAAAGCTATTACAACCACAAATCTCTGAAATATTAAAAATGACTAATTAAAAGACTAAAATAAAACTGTAATTTGTACATTTAAAAATGAAGCGTAATATAAAAAATAAATGTATTTTTTGTCACTCTTGTAACGTATAATACTACGTAAATTATTTATTTTGTTATGCTTCATTATTATTTTACAGTTTATATATATTTCTACTTTATAATTAATTTAATATTTTACATCTTGTAATATGTACTGGGTATGTATATAATCTTTTAGGGACTAAGGACATTATTTATGAGTAATATTTAATAATTTATGGTACACGAAACGCAGTCTGATATTGACGATGAGGTAAACAAAAAAGTAACTGCACGATATTCCATTGTCAATATATGTGATTATATTCATATTGTAAATGAAAAAGACTTTATTAAATTTAATAATAGTTAGGAAAATATAAATCTTAATTAATTAAAAGAATTATTATGATTAATTTAACTATACTTCATTTTTCGTTAAGAGTTTGATGAAGCTAAGTAGGCATGTAACTAACAAGTAGATGAAATTTATTTGATAGCATTAATTCATTAAATTCCTTATATTTACTGATTTGGAAAAAACAATCCGTGAAAATTTCGTATCCCAAAACAAAGATATGGAAATTTCCACACCATTCGGAGAGATGGGAGCCATGAACTGCCCGACTAATGTAATCCATATTACTTCTGAGCCACAGAGAATTTGGTGGTAATACAGGGAGAACTACTTGACTATTCAAAACTGGAAAGCTTCGGGACTGTTGGCATTGTCAGACCATAGGGATTTTTAGAGACGTAGTACAAAAAATCCAGCAATCTATTTATGATTATTGTTTCAACAAATATTATTCAATATTCAAGTGTCGAAACTCTAATAATTTCCATTTCGAAATCCCTTATTACTAATTTCCTCAATTTGCACATACTATTATTATTAAATTGAATCTAATTTTATTAAGGTGTGCGTAGAAAAATTTGACAGCGATTAGAGAAATATTAATTAAAAAAAAAAAAAAATGTTTGATATCTTCTAATCATACAAAGTTTTATAAAAATGTTACACACTTTATGAGTAAACGTTTATTTACATATACGATGTTCTTATTAAATGGCAACAGCTAATTAGTCATTTAAAATGAGCTAGAAAAATAAAAATAAACATTATATAAGAACATACATATGCACACGTGTAGGTATGTACATAATATATATATATATATATATATGTATATATATACATACTTAGTAAAGTAGTATTCTCTTATCCCGGGGTGCAGACACGACAACTTTAAGATAACGAGTTACTTGAAGCCTTAAGAGAGTAGACAGACTATCTAAGGGATGTCTATACACTATGTAAGTATAAGCAGACTGTGTAATTATGATAATAGAGCATATCATTTTGTCGATTCTATGTACCTAGTAATTCAAGGTTGAGTCTATCTATCTTAAGAAAAATCTATATAAATTTGTTTATATAAAAATATTATCTTGTATTTTATGCCGGATATATTTTTTAATATTTAATATTACTAATTCGGTCAATTTTTAATTGATCCTATGGAGCTATTAAATTACAACTAATTTTATTATAATTTATAGTTATTATTTGTTGTTGGTTATTTCTACTTTCTTAATGTTATACTTTTAATATATACACACACACACACACGAGCGCGCGAGATTAATTTTACATACTTTTTTCTAAAGTTTTTTTATGTTCCAGAGATTTATGCAGCAAGAAAAATAAGATTTTTCAACGTGTTGAGATTAAATATTTCTTTTACGTTCAATATCTACATAGAGGAAACAAGTAAAAGATGAATTCACCTCACACGATCGCGATAGTCCAATTTACCGAGCGCATTAAATTTTTTCGAGCAAGCATAAAAGGTATTATACCGATAAAGGTGCGATATGTTATATATGCATGCTCCTGACTAATAATGAAGCATCCTGTTTTTTTTTCATTCCTGTTTTAAAATAAGTTAAGCTAAAATAAAAAATGAACAGGCTGTAGTTAAATACTAGGGAATTTATGGTTATTAGATGATGCGCCAGAAACACTTAACCAAAACAATGTGCCAGCAGCTTTTTGAGGGTAAAGCAAGCAGGTTGAGTCCGAATACTGAGCTCTACTATGCAAAGTAGTGTAGAAGAGGAAATACTTTGAAAAAGGACTATAACATAATATTGGGATCGAGGAATATAAAATTTACGCTTGAAAAAATAAGTAGCACGCGAATTACTTAGTGCATTACCGAATCAACAGTTAATCATTCGTACGATTTGCATGACAGAAATATTAATTATGGAATATGCTTCACTCTCTGAAACAATAAATAATTCGATAATTGAAATAATGTATGCTCCGAGTAATTTGATTAAAGATTTTGATGTAAACAGTTTCCTAGGCTACCTTAGCTATTGAAATTCTGAATGTTTCAATATAATCCTCGCGCCCACTAGTGAACTTAAATTTTACTTGAAAAACTTCTTTCATCCCTTTAAAATTAAGATATAGAGATATAACAGTGAATTTTATTTAAGTAATGTAAAACTGGTAATTGAGTGAAATCAAATAGTTACATAATAATTGCAAACATATTTTTTTAACGAAGTATATACATTATATTGTCATTCGGATAAATGATTAAGAGTTTTATAATGAAAAATTTCTAAATTTAATATGAAAAAATTATTATGGCAAGTAATATATAGCTATATATATATATATATATATATATATATATATATATATAATATAATCAAAATATTCATTAGAAATAGAAAAAATCTTATTATTTGATATTGGAACGAATATACAATTTTATTTCTTATATTTATCATAATTTATAACGATCATAATTTGATAATTCTGGGTAAAAGAAATGAATGTTTACTACTTCGATTAATTAATTTGAATATTTATTGATTTTCGAGTAATAATAATGAGTTGAAAATATTGAATGATATATAAATTATTCATATTTCAATGCTATACACATGAATTGATGATGAAATCAATTTAGAATGGAATTTTAGTAATAATTTTAATAAGATTTTAGTAAGATTTTAATAATTACACATGAAGCAAGCGAGCAAGTGAGCGAGAGAGAGAGAGAGAGAGAGAGAGAGAGAGAGAGGGGGGGGGGGGGCCACCGGAAATAGAAAAAGAAAGTTGGCAACGATTTTGTTAGAAGTAATTTAAATCGTAATCTGAGAGCCTGGGATCCAGCTCGAACAGTAGAAAATTGGGAGGAGGAGGAGGAGGATTGTGAGACAGTTGGCAAGTCTGGATTATGTTAAACGCAGATCAGTGCAGATTAATTACCGCTTCAACTCGTTGGGTTACTGACTTCCGTTCAACTAATTTACAAAATCAGTAGATTATTTTGCCCGTCCATACGGACAGCTTGAAATTCTCTGATCCACAATGAATTTTTCAGTTATGCCACTCCTAGTCTTTATCCGAGACTAATTATCTCGCACACGACTCAAGCCTTCCTCGTTTCATTTTCTAACGAGTGTTGCGATAGCACTTGACCTACGACGCTTCTTGACCTGCTCTTTTTGTCAGTCCTAGATGACATGTTGTAAATTTCTCTTGCATATATGATTTTTCTTTCGGTTATGATTGTTATGATATAACAAAATACGACCTATAAGCCGAAGAGTAGGAATGAAATGAGAAAGTTCGTAATTTGTTGCGCATTACAATTAGATTATTCAATAGTATTTGGATTTGTCCATAGGATGAGTGTATATGAAGTCGTCAGTATATTTCGCTATTATGAAAAATAAAATAATAACGCGTTGAACCATGCTGTCGAAAAAGAAGATATGAACGAACTTTCAAATCTTGAAATGAAACGTAGTGAACGGAAAAATCGTAATTTGAGTTCGTTTTATCAGAAATCATTTGAGTGGACAGGAAAGAAAGGAAAAACGAAGGGCGAAAAACGACAGATCGTTCCGACAAAGCATTCGTCCGGTCTCTGAGGGTTTCACAGGTATCTGGTTTCGGATTAAATCGCGAGTAACCCGTACCTCGCCAACGTAGACTAGTCTCCCCACTCAATACACACACGCACACGCACCGACTCACGCGAAATTTCTCTCTCTCTCTCTCTCTCTCTCTCTCTCTCTCTCTCTCTCTGTCTGTCTGTCTCACTCATTGTACCTTTTTTACTCTTTCTTCGAATCTTCAGAGTCGAATGAGAAGATGATCTAGCATTGCGTGTCTGAAATGCCACGAGAATTTACAGTCTTGTTGACCAGCTTTGACTTCTCCTCCGAGTTTTGACTTAAATTGTGCGACTCGTAAAGCGGCTCACGTTTGATTAAAGTTCTGGAGGTAGATAAAGGCGCGAAAAGCTTCCTCTACATACTGCGATATAAAACAACCGCACGCAAGTGTAAATGAGTAGTGAGGATGCCTAGGTTAATGAGTCATAAACAATCTCAATGTTCCTTCAAATTTTTTACTGTCTTTTGAAGTATACTAATATTTTATAAACTCTCTTCTTGCACTGCGAGATGATTTTGAATCGATATTACATATAATTTAAATTTTATTCGAAGTTTTCACTTAAATAATTACTTTAATTCAAGTGAATATTATTTTATACATTTAGTATAATTATTTGTGAAATGCAATATTAAAATGAATATATTTAGTGTACAAATTAATTTTCATTCCCTTTTCTCTCATTCACTCTCTCTCTCTCTCTCTCTCTCTCTCTCTCTCTCTATATATATATATATATATATATATATATTCTTATTTAGTTTTTGTCAATTTTATTAAGTTCTTTAATTTAATTTATTCAGCGCCTGTTTTGCTTATTTGATTACTCATATTGTTCTACAAAGTAGTAAATGAAATAGCTATGCTCTACCGCGAATGAATATTCTGTACAAAATACTTTATGTAAAAGTAATTTTCAATATAGTTGTAAATTTATGCACTAGTACATACCAAGTCATGTCACTACTTTACGTTGTAGGATTTATTGTAATATTTCGAGAGAATAACCAAAAAGTACACGTGTATGCATATATATACGTATGTACTAAGCAAATAAATGTATGCAATCAAAATATACTTCAAATAACTGTAGAATATGAATTTCAAAGACATTCAAAGAGCCAAAAGTCTCATAAGTAATCGTTAAACTTTGGAAAATATACATTCATTTCTGCATAATTATTTTATAGAAGGCATGCGATATTGATCATTAATATTTGTAATAATTTCATATATAATTTATTTCTTAGAGAGCTAAGGAATTTTTAGGAGATCTTATGTATGCAAGCGACTTGTAATCTGACCGATACCCAACGCACTCCATCGAATCAATGTGAAATGTCTTATAGCGGACATACGTGCACGAGTACCCTGTGAGTCCTTCATATGTCGTATTATAATATCCGTGAACTAATATAGATATACTTTGGGAGCGTACATGCGCTAAAAATTAACCTTATAATAGAAATATATTATTTATATGTCAGTGATATGTATCAAGAAACGTATATAATTTATAAATTGAAGGGTCAACTATTCAATTTTATATGTCAGTGCATTAAAAAATTAAAAAATTGAGACATAGCATTTAACAGTTAAAGAAAAATTATTAAAATGAAATGAACGCTAATACATATGATAATAAATTAATTCGACAATATTCATTTCATTATTATGTGCGTACGTGCGTGTGTGCATGCGTGAGCTCTGTAATAAATCATTCGCTAAATTATGATTTTGAGCATGATTTTGAATATAAATATATTCAAAATTAAATATAAAATTTTGAAAAATTTTGAATATAAAAATATTAATAACGATGAATAAGCAAAAACATCGGTCTTTAAAAGTATCGATACTTTATTTATATATTTTTCTTATAAGGATAATACAAATCTTGCAGGATAATACAAATTAAAAAAGTAATTATTTCAAGAATTGTTTCATGAAATAACGGAATTACTTGCCGCCGAGGCAATGATAAAATATAGGCACAGCCTTATCGGAGCAGCGCATAATTTATATTCCGACATTAATAAATGAAGGGGATGAAATTCGAAGCTCTACTCCAGTCAAGTGTAAAAAGTTCCGATGGCGGAGGGGAGTTGGTTATGAAGGCCAACGCCAGTATCGGGAATTACATTAGAAGTAGTAGCTTTATGGGGGTGTCATTGTAAAATACTCAATAGGACATATTACTGCGTACTTTAATAGAGGAAAGCTTTGTACTTTACTGCCGCTGCACTTTCTCCAAGTTCCGAGGTTTATTGCATTCCT
>NW_011948436.1:1714487-1814561 GCF_000503995.2 Ceratosolen solmsi marchali | reverse complement strand
TCTCTCTCTCTCTCTCTCTCTCTCTCTCTCTCTCGCTCACTCACTCACTCACTCACTCACTCACTCACTCACTCACTCACTCTCCCCTTCTATTTCTCATTTTCACCGCAACGTTTTTGCGGGCTACTTAGAAAACTTTTCAAGGATACGGAACGCTCGATAATTGCGAAAGTTCCATGCGCCTTAAATTTCGCGAGCTCTTCAGGCCATGGCCGCCCGCGCTCGCGCATGTCAGCTAGCCTTATTTTCCATTTTTCTCCTTTATTCCCGCTCCTCGTCCTTTGCTTTCCTTCTATTATCTCGCTTTGTCATTTTCTTATTATCTCCGCGTTATCGCTCCTCCACTTTCCCCCTCTTCTCTACTCGACGACTACGCTTTTCTCTCGTCTGAAGCGAATTTTCCATAAAATTGCTCAGATTCTGCAGTGAGGTCTCGGCAGTGTGCTACTGTTACTACCACTGCTCAACTCTCTCGTATAATTCCTCAGACTGATGCCGAGCGACCGTGTCGAATATTACACGCTTCCCGTTTTATGCTATTCCTCTTCGTGCCGCTGTTTGCACGGCTTTTTTTAAATGAGATGGGTAGAGCGAAGAAACGTGAGCTTGATAATAATTCGGTCATTTCCTCGTAATTCCTCTTAAACACCCACTCCTATCTTTTTGCAGGTTCCACGCGCTTTTATATTTTATATTCTGCAAAAAAAGCACGAACAAAACGAACATCTTTAACTCTACGCATTCATTTTATTATCTATTTTCATGTTCAGATCGTCAAGATTAAATACAGCCTCGAGAATACCTAAAATTTACATTATCATCGAATTATACAAATCTTAATTTTGCATATAAATGTTTTTGGATATTTTTCAAATGCTTGTGAACCTTAATTATAAATAATGCGCACAGTCGCAAACATGGTTATGCCCTTTATTTCATTCGCCTTTACGTTCATCGTGAAAATTGCGTTAAATGTAATTTTAATCGACTTTTTCATGTCGCGACAATATTGAACGAATAAGCTTCAAATGATATGTTTGCTTAAGCTTCTTTGTCAAATTTTTGTACCCCAGAAATTTTGAAAACGCAAAAAAAAAAAACATAGATTTTCCATTTTCAATATCATTGTGACGACATTGACACCTATTTCTTACAATAATTTCAATGCGAAGTATCGAATAAACCTTTTGCCCAAAATTTTCTTAATTTTATAGTAATGAAGTATAAACGGTATATTTGCTTATTGTTCAATTATCGTTAAAGCCATGAGTTTATTAATATATTAATCTTACTAATCTATTTCAAATTCGGACTATTCCATGATATTATTTTACCAAACTTATATAATAATTATTTGACTTTAAATATTTGTTGGATATTCAATCTAATGAAGTCAAAGTTAGACTTATATTAATAGGCCAATTTAATTATATTTTTCATTAATTGTAATAACATTTTACATTTATCCTTTAATTTAGTAAGATAATTAATTTTTTTAATGTTTTCATTATATCAATCGTCAATTTTTTTTGTTTTTTTTTTGTTTTTTTTTTTTTTCATTAAAAAGTTAAAAGTAAATAATGATCTCCATAAGATATTTTAATTATGAATAAAATTGATGGTCTTTGAGAAATTAAAAACTCTATATTTAATTAATATAAATTTTGACGTACTATAATAATCTTTTACGAAATACAGAATGAATTTCAAATAATTTGCAAAAACTATAGAAAATAGCATGATCATCGATGTTATGTACGAACAAAAGAAATGATTTTTATTATATTTGAAATTTAATTATCTTTTATACTTAAAATTGAGTATTTCTAAAAGATTATATATAAATACTCAAAATGAAATATATATGAAATATTTCTATGAACGAGAGCAAAGGTCAAATTAGTTGCGTAAAATATATTGCAAATATTACTTTAAACGATGCTTTCCTATTTGTTACGTCTATAAATATCAAATAAAAAGCTTCTGCCGTTCCGTTGAAAAATCGAGATGATTTTTTTTTTTTTTTTTTTAAATTGCAATATGGATAAAATGGTCAGTTGCTATCAGGATGATATTTTCTATAGGAGCATCGTAATTATAAGTATAATTTAGTCCTTTTACAAAGAGAGTACGAAATTGTATTTGATTCTGTAATTGTGTTGATAATTTAGAAATGGGTGAGATGTATTCCCAACCACCAATAATGGCATCCGATGATTCAAATCTGACCGTCTTGGATAAATAATCAAATGAAATTGTAATTAGAACAGTAGAGAGCAGGTGATAGGTGTGGATAATTTGTAGAGATAACATTAGTACCGCTGCAGATATTAAGGCGGGACGTCATAAGCGTGAATCGCTTGTGAAGTCGTATGCGAGAGTCTTGTCAAGTGGAAGTCGTCGCGTGAAGTTTGCCGGGGCAGTTTATCTAGCGACTGTTGCGCTGGATAAAAGAACGTCGTCCGGGAAATCTGAAGCGAGGTTAAAATCCAGCAAGAGAGCAAGAGCGAGCGAGGGAGCGAACGACGCAAATAGCGAAGGCGTGCGGGGTTGCGATGGCCGTCTCGTATAGACGACGGGAGGATCGTTATCATCGGGGGTGGTGCGGAGGCAGCCACTGCTCTCGAAGAGACCCGAGCGAATCTATTACGGAGATAAGTCCAGGTGGCACTTCGGCTATATAGGCGACTTTGCTAAACTGGGCCATCAGATATGCGCCAAGAGAGTACTAGTCAGCTTAGATACAGTGCAAGAAGTCTTCTGGCTGCCTTCCTTCCTTCCTTCCTTCCTTCCTTCCTTCCTTCCTGCGCCCGTTCTTTCGGTATCGGACAAACTCCTAGCTTGCGCACCCACTCAACTTCGTTCCTAATACTCGACGCACCTGCGAGTCAGGCAACTTCTTTGTGCGCGTACAAAGATACTACCTAACACGACTATAAACTCCATGTCTTACTCGCCTCGCGAAAACAAATTATTATCCCCTCACCCCTCGGTCCCAGGTGATTCGCCCGCAAAAATAGATGCCCTGGGCAATGATAGGAATCCACCTCTCAGGCGTTTCCATTCTCCCGGATCTCTTTCTTCCCTGCAATAAGAAGCGTATTTGCAATTAAACAAAATCCGAGACTTATACGCATAGATAGAATAATTATTCATCTTGTAATTGAAATTCAAGAGCTGCGGCAAGAAAACCATTAGTTTTCAGTGACGAATTTGTTGTATTACAAGCGTATTTATAAAACTTATAGAATTCATTGAATTTAAATTCAAAGCTAAGCATTAAGAATGCGAGACATTGTTTATTGATATTAATAATGAATCTCCTATCTAATGCTTTCATTTTATATAGTTTCATTATAATTTTAAGACATTTATAATATTTTGTAATTATTAAATCTGCTGGGCATGTACATCATGTATTGCACATCCGTTTGATTTGAAATTATAAAGTAAAAAAGCATTGTGCGCATATCGATAAAAAATATCTGTTCAAATTTTATTGTTTATATCTAATATATATATGTGTGTGTGTGTGCGTGCGCGCGCGCGTGTGTGTATGTCTGTATGTGTATATTCATTACTTAAATTATTATTATTTTCTAAATTTTAATTTCTGAAGTTTATTTTATAATTTATTAACTGATAGACTCACTTAAAAAGTATTAGTCAAAGCTTAATAATTTCAAATTACGTATAACGATTTTTAAATTTTATATTTATTTTTTATTACCGTGTTTGAATAAAAGTTACAAGTTAGTAAATTAAATAATATACGAGTGCACTCACGTACCCACACAGGCACCCACACACACACACACACGTTATTATGTAATCTATTTGTTATGCAAAATACGCTTGATACATATTGAGAGAAACATCTCATAGTATAATAATCTTTAATATTTTTTCAACAATTTATACAATGTATTTACCAATTTCATTTACAACGAAATTTATTTTTAATCATAAAAGAATTTAAATACTTTTTTTTTATTTCATTGCACATCCTTTGACAATAATCTATATTAAAAGTAATAGAAATCGAAAAAATTTATTATTTGAAAAATTATCAGATTTTAAATGTTTTATACGTCATTTTTATTAATAATCGATGATGCAAATATCATAAATTTTCATATTTTGCTCTTTTCTTTAATAAAAATAAAAAAAAAAAATTTAGATGATATATAAAAAATGCTTGGAAGACGTTAAACTTAGATAAAAAAATTTAATGTTCCGGGTAAGTATTGAACCCGTAGTTATTGCATTTCTCATCAGTTTTTTCCTCTGAGTTAGTGAGACATTACTAATACACCTCTCATTCAACGATAAATTTTTATTTATTTATTTCATTATATTAATTTTTGTTTTTTTTTTTATATTTTTTTGTCCATTTAAAATATTTTAAAACAGACGCTCTAGGCTTAGTAGAGAAGCCTTAGCCAGAAGTAACAACAACCGAAATATCGAAGTAAATATATTCTCAATTATTTTAAGTTTCTAATTTTATCTCTCTATTAAATGGTAATATTTTGATGTAAATATCAGTTTTTATATTATATTCATAAAAATAATAAATAATTTTAATAAAGTATTAAATAATTAAGGATATAACGGAATTAATTTGTAGTTTCCCTTTAAAAATGCCATAATAATATGAAGTATTGAAATTCCAATTAAATCGCTTTGTTTGTCTTTCGTAAAGAAATTAACGTATGAAAAAATTTTTTTAATTTAAATGCCATTATTATAGAAGAATCTCTAATTTCATTCAAAGAACGAGTGCGGCGAAATACAAAAAGATATTTTGAAATTAATCTATATTTTTTAAGCATGTAAAAAAATTTATCAATTAAAAGTTCATTTGAAATATGCAATTTTTACACCTTTCAATATTTATTTTAATTTAATATCAATATGTATTTCTTCTAATCTACTAAGGATAAAATCTACGTCATTGACTGATGTGAAAATAAAATAACTTTCTTTTTCATTAGTTAATCAATAATTTGTTTACAAATGGATAAATTTTATTAACATAAACAAAGGAAGTAAGCAACAATGAAAGGTACTCCCCTAAGTATACATGTTGGAGTCTGCACGTAGATACAAACCGAGTTTCATCTAATATGAGAAGATGCATACTGAATTTAGTCAGACAGAATATAGATATATATATATATATATGTACATATATATACGAATGCGCACGCGATATACATAATATATTACATGCAATTACACATATAATATATATATATATATATATATATATATATATATATATATATACAAATAAGTATATAGTTCTAGAAATACAATTGGTATTTCCTATATATTTTAATGATTTCTATAATAATTTCTGCGTTGAATATTATACAGAAACAATTAAAATTTTTTTTACAATTACTTCGTAATTTCAAATGCAAATATTAATGGTACATTTATTTATGTTTGTATTCATAATTAATATTTATTTTACCTTAGAAATTATTGTTTATATATATGTGAAGAAATAAGTGCAATAATTTTGAACGAATAATATTCAACAATAAAGTGTACAGGAGGATTAAAAGGACTAAAATACAGTATTCATATTCTGATAGTGAGAAGATAATTTCAAAATAATCTTGCTCTCTCGTTCTTTTGACAAGTTATTATATTATTCGTTAGATTAAGATTTCCAAAAATTTTTACAAATATCCATAATACTAATTATTTAATATATATACTTGGTTAAGTGATATGACGAGCATTTCATTATCCAACAAAACAATTCAATTGATAAATCCGAGCTTATACTTGTTAGTATATCTTTGAGTTAAAAATTTGGTCAGAAACTGAAATTCACATTCTTTGTTAATCGGATGTAAAAGAAAAAGAAAAGAAAAGAAAAGAATGAAAAACACCAAAACACAAAATTTCAAAATATTAATACAGATTTTGTTACATAGTCACTGTACACCTAAGGAATTGTATGGAGTCGATGGTTTCGTTTAAGTACAAAATCAATGGGCCAGATATGCTAGTTTTTCGTCATTCTCTCCTTTCGTTGCATTATCGTGTTATTTTTTCTTTTTCTTTGTACTATTTGTATTTTGATATCGCGTACCTAATCTTTTTGAGGTGAGGCTTTAGCGCGCGGGATTCATCCTCGTGATTTCGAAACTATCAGGCCAGAGTCGCTCGCAACATCGAGTCATAAAATCCGTACAGGACACCTCGTAAAAATATCCCAAACACGTAAAAGCCCCTTCAGGTTATGCCGATTCGCGACACCGATTCCAATCTTTCCCCCTTCATTTTTATTTCGCTCCTCTTGGCGGGGCGGTTCGCTGTATTATTCAGGCCAATTAATCGAACGAATGAGTGACGGTAAACCTATAAAATATAGGACATTGAATTTACAGATGACGCATGCAAGTATATTTTTATGTTTATACTAGAGCCTTTGAGCGCGGCCAGATTATAGACAAAGCGAGCATTTTTGAGCTTCCAACAATGCCGCGTTAGGCGCTTGATATATCAGTGACCAGCGATGGCAAAATAAAATACTGAGAGAGAGGGAGAGAGAGAGAGAGAGAGAGAGAGAGAGAGAGAGAGAGAAAGGCTGACTGAAGTGAGAGGGATTAAAATAAAAATGCTGAATCAAAGAGAAGAAAAAAAAAGAAGAAAAATGAAAAAGGAATGAAAAATTAACAACGAAAGATGTTGTTGAAAGGGAGGAGGGAGTCGGGTTTAGCCTCATCGTGTCGAAGTTGGATGTGAGGTTAGCCAGGCGGCTGTCAGGGATCAAACGAATTAATTAAAAAATTGCCATTTGAAATCTTTGGCATTCGTTTAACTAGGCGCGAGTGCGTTACGACGGATTAATTGCGACGTTGTCGCGAGTACCGGACCCCCGTTCGACGCCGTTATTTATTAATCCCCTCAGTGCACTGGCACTGGCTGCACGCGCCTCGCACTCGCAGCGTTTTAATTAAATGTAACGTTTATTCGTAGCCCGACGAGTATCGCGAAGGGCTCGCGAGACCGAGGCTTTGAATTATTGCGCCCGGCCACGATATGTCGACACTCGCATCCGGAAGATTAGATCGAAGCCCGCCAGTGGAACCTGCGGGAGATAACGCGGCACCTGTCGCGCTGCTCCAATTCATATATCCCAGTCTTTGATGAATTTACTCGGAACGAATCATCCCATCGGCCGTGACAAATATGCAATTGGAAAGCAGCTTTTCAGCAGGCGAAAGTGGCCGGGCTCTCTTACAAAGCAAATAAGTGGATCCGTTATCGATGTGAGTACCTCGATCGAGTCATATCGAAGGTGCTAGGGGAGCTCGATGTAATGGCAACGTGCCACCACCGACGTGCCAGCTTGGACGACTGGTGCAACTGTCTAACGGTACATGTGCCGCGCACGTGCGCTATAAGCCAAGAGATGATAAAATACTCGACAAGGGCCGAGGAAAAATAAAGGATGGAACATGCTGGGCGGGTGAGCGAAGCAGCGTGGTGCGCGGATAGTGGGTGAAGGTGAGGGGGAGGGGGGAGGCGCGGCACTGGACTTTTACGCACTGTGGATCAAGTAAAGCGTTTCGGTGCACGGTTTCGACGTATAAGTGTTGCTACTCGTAAAAACGCTCTATATAAGTGCTGCAATCGTAACGTAGTGCATCTGTAAGTGACGCACTGGGAAATATATTATTGTGCGAAGGGTACATGCAGCTGGCGAGTGTCTGACACGATATGGCGTTGGGAAACATCAGCGGTATTTTCATTTGCTTCTGTCGCGTATTAACATACTATTTTATGAAATCAGCGATGCTATTGACACGTTGCGATAAGCAATTTATTTTAATATACTTGACAAGTTGGGAAGAATTCCAATCTCTGCTATTGTTGAGTTTCATTTCGTAAACTAGGTCAATTTGCGATACCACTTTTCTGTGATTTTCGATTATGAACTAAAGTTTAGTAGCAAATACCTTCCCCACTTCAACTTCTGGGCGAAAGCTATTAAGGAAAAGATTTTACCTTAGATGGATGATGGCTTTTCCATTAACGTTTTTTCATAAAACTTTGGCTGAAAAAAGCGCTACGGAATCACGTTAAATTGCCCCAGACGACAAATCAACAAAAACTTCATTCGCGCGATGGTTTGTTGGCAAGCATCGTCCTACGATGATTTCACATAAACATACGTACATTGAAATTATTCATGGAGACCGATAGGGATATAAGATAAGGAGCGCAGCTAATATTATTAACAACATTTAAGTATTACGTAATTTTATGAGAGAAGACAATAACTCATATTCTAATATTAATAACGCCAATTACTATTGTTATTATTAGTATCATATCATTAGCATTATTGTTATTGTTATTGTTATTGTTGTCATTATCATAGTAATATGTAGATGAAACTATCTGGGTTATGGGGTATATAGGGTTATCATAATGTAAAAAATAGTGTTAATTAAATGCACGTTCATTACCATCAAAATAAATTCTCAGCGTAATAAAGACTGAATATTACGTTTCATCAGAATGCTTGGATATTGAATATCTAATTAGCACTTACATTGTTCGATAAATAATGAATTTTAATAAACAAATCTAATTGCATTATATTCATTTTATGATAAAATATGTATTTCATATGATACTAAACCACTTATGAAGTTTCGTGTTAATAATAGGATATAATAGTTAAATTAATATGAAATTTATAATCTTATAAAACTTATTCAATAATTAAGCGCAAGAAATCCTATGAAATTTTGTACGAGTATATTGATTTCAATAATCTGCTTGTGTGCAGAGGAATTTTTAAACTTAAGCACTGCACTTGATTAAATATTAATCACGTAGAAAATTTAAAATAAATTTGATTTATCTGATTGATCAATGGACCTGAGCATAAATCATTCCAGCCTCAAGATGGACATTTTCCATCTAATCTTCTCTACCTCGTACGATGTTTACCGTCTTTTAAAAGCTCAAGCTTGCTGTATGTGGCAGAGAGAAGCTTGCAACACACGCCAATCCAAAATAATATTAAATTATTAATGCAATAAATTAATAAATGCAATAAGTGCAATGAAACATATTTTCTTTTAATTTTAATTAAAAAACAATAAATACTTTTTAAAGAAATTATCAAATTGTTTCTTATCTTATTATTTTCTTTTTGTTCTTATATATTTACATTTGATATTTGCAAGTTATAGAAGAAATTTAGTACGTAAAATACTTTAAAAGTAATAAAATTTAAAATTTTGATTTTGTACTTATACAAACATAATTGAGCTTCACTTCCCACCGTTTATTTCATTGAACGAATTTTGATTATTGTTTTTTAAAACTTATCATTATAAAATATATTATTTCTTTTGCGACGAATAAAAAATAATTGAATCGAAATGTCAACAGCTTGGACTCGATACAATAAACAGAAAATAGGAAAAACTTCTTCGAGTCGAGGAAGAAAAATCATGCATTTAATTGAAGCAGCGGTGCATGTCAAAAGAAATAAAAATATTATTAAATGAGGCAAAACGGCATTTTAAATTAAATATCACGATACGCAGTAACAGTTATTAAACTTGAGCGTGAAATGGAAAGAATAAAGCCGTTCTAAGTAGCTGTAAACTCACGCCCACTCGAGAGTAATTCATAATTGATAGGAAAGTGAGTTTTCGAAATGGAGCAAAAATACCGTAATAAAATAGAAAAATATGGATGTACTGTGAAGGAATATCGATGCCGCTTCTTGTTAACTAAAAAGACACAAGTTTCAAGAGATGTGAAATGAGGGACGAGGGACGAGAGAATCCGTGTCAATTGAATATCTCGAGTAATAGTATAAGCGCGTGAAATTGTTGCGCGATAGCATGTTATCTTGCGTCGTCAGCCAATGTAAAATCTTTTTTCCTATTTATATATGGAAAAGGAAGTAGGCGAGTACTTGCTCAACCGCCCCGTGCCGAATGAGCTAAAGCGCGGGGACGCAAAGTGCGAAATTTCCCCCGACGCTTTTAACGATAAACGCATACCGCGCGCGCGCTCATGAATGTTATCTCGTCGGCTGTCAACCCTCATAGCTGCTCTGTTATATTCCACCTTAATGCTGCACTTACCGCCTTATCAGATGTTACGCCCAGACCTTTAGAACGTTACGCTACACCTACACAGATAATTCCTCTTTCTCGTCGATTCGCCGCCGCCGCCGCTACCACATCAGCCGCGCCACTCGCCTTCAATTTCCTCCCTCGTTGCCAGCGACTGAGCGGCAGCTTGCGATTTTCTACTCGACGATAACCGACGTCACTCTCTCACCACCACCACCACCACCACCACCACCACCACCACCACCACCATCATCAAACAGCCAACCCTACGCCCACCCCCACCACCCTCCTGAGATTTTACGCTGACGCCTCCTTCCCTCCCTCCCGTCCACCCGCCCGTCCGCCCAATACCGCGCGACGTACGCGCACATGCCCAGCGACGGGGCCCATCAACCTTTTCTTTTGTTTGCGCAATTAAACGTCGAGGCACAAATTTGCCTCGTGTTCTATTTGATAGTAAGCCTCAGGTGCCAGCAGATTGAGCAACCCATACATTACAAACCCATAACAGTGCTTTAGAATCAAGTGCCAAAAGTAATAAATAAGAATTGAGCCGTGGGTTTGGTAAAAATTTCGAAATAACGATATGACTCTAGGATTTTTAAATAGTTCGTGCTTAATCGTCACTTACATTTCTATTATTTACTTTATCGAATGTGAATCCTTTTCCCTTTTCCCTCTCAATGTTTTCTTTGTTTTTCTTTTGCGTTTATAATACGTTCTCGCCACATGAGGGGATTGTCGTTTAATAAAATACTTGTCATAGGAATAATTTCTAATTTCTAATTTCTAATTTCACATTTTGAATGTTATGTTTCGTTTCTATGATTTTCTATAGGGCATACAATTAAAAGACCTTTAATCCATTTATAACCTGTGTACATTTAAACGAGTATGAAATTTTCAAGGTATTTTGCTTTTTTTTGTTTCTAAATTTTACATTTGATTTTTAATGAATTGTATAATAAATAAATTAGACAAACAAAATATTTATTTCATACGCAAATTAATATCGCAGTTACTATCGTCTATTAATAAAATGTAATTAAACGATAGGAAGAAAAATTTCATATAAAGAAATTATTATTTATTATGAGCTACTTATGACGCATAAGAAACTGCCGTATTCTACTTATGATATATGAAAGCAAATGTATTTGTAAAGTTCGAATAAAAAGTGCAACTCGAATGCGAACTTGTATAGCATTTATTTGCCAACTGTAAACTCGACTTTCCTGAATGGCCGGCACTTAATATGCAGCAGCAATTTAATAAGTCGAAGATTGAACCGCTTACATTCGAGGCACATTAACTTATATCCACGGGATCGAAAGAAAGGCAAAGGTACGGTTATGAGCATAGCGAAGTAATAGAAGAAACAAGAATAAAGCGAAAAGAGTTACGAAGCAAAAGCAACCGAAAACATATAAGAAAAAAGAGAACGGGTTCGCAGCCATAAATACGAAGTTGAGTAAATTGGAAAAGTTTTCGCCTGAGCCGACAACGGCAGCTGTTTTTTCTTCACAAGGCGATCGGTCAGCGACGCCAGTTGGGACTCGCTACGAACTTACTTATGAGAGCAAAGCGTACACTTCGATAAAGCTCCGACGTGAAATCCAACCGCTTTAACATAGAAAGATGCGGGAAGGAAAGCCACTGGTACAAATAGTAAAACCTGCCCCAACTGACCAAAGGACGAAAGTAACGCAGTGTGCGATAATGCATTCATGCGATCGAGTCAGTTACCTCGGCATCAAAGCGCTCCGAGTATCATCCATTCCTGGCTTTTCCACAGCCTCGATCGACTATCGATTAAATCTCCGATCGAGCGCTTATAGCACCAAATAGAAAGACGATGAGTATTACCGCGTGTGTATTTGGCGAATGGAACTCGCGAGATCTTGAATTACGCCCTAATTTCCCTAATACCTATCCTAATTTTATATGCTGAATAATAGATGATTCCGTCATTTATTATGCACTTATCGTGTGCGTGCGTAATGGGCAAATAATCCATAGCTAAATAAACTGAATTCTAGGAGGGGAGGAGGTTAGTAGTTTCTTGGAAAAGAGGTGGATTTGTTTTTCTTTTTTTTTTTCAAACAACAATCGATGTCGAAGGCCAAACACAAAGTGCAATTCGCGGAAATAAGCAGGATGTTGAGAAGAAAGTGCGAGGGTAGGTAGAACTCGGGCTTACAAACCCCTATTGAAAGTACTCCGTTAAACTTGTCGAATTATCCAGATTTCTGAGAGCGTTGTTCAGTACTTATGTAAACGTCTTGAAACATGGAACTAGTTGAGTGATTTTCGAGCTCTCAGCCGATGAATCTCCCCATGAATCATCCCGTAATTTTCCATTACCGCTCGAACTTCACAATTGTTTTTACTATTTACGTAACTTTCGTTTATTATGCCACATCGATAGATTGAAGGTAAAAATCGCATTAATACACATCAAAGAAAATGTTAAAGTAACCATTTCAATGTAATTTTTTTATTCTATGGTAGAATTTTGTAAAAAAAAAGCCGGTATGGCGAAGGACTTTCATTCAATACGATAAATCTTCAATTATGTTATGTCGCACTGAAATTAAAAATCATATTAAAGCAGTCAATAACAATTTTCAGTACAATTAACCAACTTATTAATAATATTTTTTTTTAATTTTCAATTATGATCGATATTAATTTTTTCCATTTGAATGGACATTTTGTTCATCCAATAAATTTTTACTTCTTAAATTAAATTTTGATACAATATTACGGAAATAATACAAATATTTTAATAAATTGATCGATAATTAGTAATATAATTATGACGCATATGTTTGAAAATTATGATATTTTAATACATAAATTTATTTTACAAATAATTATGAAAATGAAAGGCTCAAATTTGTATCAACATGCAATATACATATGTGAGTGGAAATATTAATTTTAACCGAATGTCTAAAATATTTAATTCAACGCATTAAGATTTTAAATACATGTGCTAAATTTTAAATCTCTTATTATAGAAAAGAATTTTTAAGATACCGATAAGAGCGCTATCTATAATTTATGTAGGATTAAAATTTACCGCACACACTAAATTGTAAAAATTATATCATATTTTAATAATTAGATTACATAAATATTAAAAGTAAATTATTCAATGAATGCTATATTTATAAGCAATTTTGATCAAATACTAAAATTTATATAAAATTAGTAAATAAAAATATTCTGCAAATCTATATATATATATATATATATATATATATATATATATATATATATATATATTAATTAATGTACCTTGATTTATCATTGAAATTTATCATTACAGTAAGTAATTGCATCAAAAATTTTAATATACATTTGTAATATCTAAATCTCTATTAAATATCTTCTTTATTTTACTCAAGGCATTCCATATATATATATATATAAATATATATATATATATATATATATATATATATATATATATATATATAATTTTTATAATTATTATAAAATAATCCCCAATTTATTTCTGTCCATTAGATAGGAAATATTGGAGATAAATTTTGTAATTTCGTAATTAATTAATTAACTTTGCGGACTGCAGTGCACATCAATAATTAAAATTAAATTCAGAATTAAGATATATTCTAATTATTAGATACAAATTTTATAATTTTCGTCGGAATTTAAGCGGAAATTTCAAAATCTTAGAATTAATGATATTATTCGTCGAATGAAAAAATAGTTAATTTACAGTATATCATTTCCTGTAGCTTTCTTTTGTATGAACTAATATTACATCGAACACAATGATTATTTTGACACTGCGTTCTAAGCTCCGTTCGTTCCCTTTTACGACAAAGCCTCTAACTTGAGATCTATTTAAAATATCATTACACGATCTATCCTAATATATAATCATTTTGATTTGGATTTGAATCTCAAAGGAACTGTTATTCGCTATTATAAAAAAAAATCATATATAAAATCTTTTTATATTTGTAGAAGAAGTAGAAGAAATATGACAAGATAAACATTTAATGGAATGGTAGCTATAAAATTATACCCGAGTACAAGATTTTTATTTTATAAATTATTTGCTGACAATAAATCTGTATATATTATTTTCTATTATGAAGGGTATTAGACATAATTAGAAATTCAATTTTGAATTTTGTTTCAATTTTGAGACGACGTATAGTTAGTTAGCTATTATCAATAAACACAGTGATTTTTAATCAATAATATTAGCATTAGTTGAAATTACGAATGGATAAATTGATATGGAATTAAGGGAAACATGTTGTGAATTTAAGAGAGTACGTCTGGCAAATAAACAGTGTACGAGCAAATTTCCTATTTCAAAGAACATATTACTTCCTTCGTTGCTTTCGCCGTATGTGGTCGTGTGTTGTTGTGAATCAGAATCACGAAACTCAACAGCCTGTCTTCTGAATTCTCTTCCCTTGGATTTTAGTTGTTGGATAACTTCAAGTTATTGAACAAGCGTCTGTTGTGCTTAGAACGGATTTTATTTCAGCATCTGTTTCCGATTACGAGCATTCATTTTTTCTTCTCAGTATTGTAGTGGAGATTGAAAGGAAAAGAATGAAATTGATGTTTCGAAATTTTTAATATCGATTTCTAATATATAGCCGATGATGTAAGCTCATTTTTAAAGTAAACAAAATTGTTTTTTTTTTCTTTTTTTTCTAGTGAAAAATGTAAATAACGGATTTAGCATACAGACTTTATTGAATGACATTCGGTTTATAGTTTCTTTAAGAATAATTCATCATAGCTTTCGTATTATATTTTTCTATGTTACATATTATCGTTCGAGAATATAAATTATAAAAATAAATTATAAATCCGAAAGAAGTATAAGTGAAAATTAAAAAAAGAAAAAAAATCGTTCGTTTACATACATTTTAAAATGGTTATTTTTATATTGTAATTATGGAAAAATAAGCACAAAGTGAAAATATAATATAATAATATATTCCATAAAAATGTATTAATCGAGTATTATTTAACGTAGATAATATTATAATATTATAAAATCAAATTGAATAATACACGGTAAAGTAGAATTTAAAAGTAATTGTCACTAATAAATGCACAAGAAGTAATGTCTCGTATATTTTAATTATATTTAAAGTAGATACTTTTGTCAAAAATAAATAATGAATAAATTTAAACTTAATATAATTTATCAAGGGAATAATATGCATTAAAAAGAAAAAATCGTTTCGCTTAAATCACTGCCTTAAAACAGATAATTTTATTTCTATAAAAATTAGTTATAATAAGAGAAATTAATATTGAAAAGATATAACAGTTTTCTTAAATTAAATGAATATGAAGAAAACAATATTTAATTAAAGAAGAAATTAGGAATACAGTTAGAAACTCATTATACGATAAATTATAAATATAATGCTTTTAAATATATTTTATTTACAAAGTATTGTAAATTTTGCCTGATATTTTAGTTAGTTTTAGATTATCCATTCTATTATATTCGTAATTATAATTTTTAATGTAATATTACATACCTTATTCGATACAATAATATTATAAATTTAAAAGCCGGAAAAATAGAGGGAAAATATCTTCTCTATTAGAAAAAGGATAAAAAAAAACACAGACAAGAAAGATAATGGTGAAACTTACGAAATTGCAAATAGTTGGGATTCAAAATGTAAAGTGTATACTCCAATTGTGGTCCACGTGTTTTCGAAATTTCATGCGTGGCTAAACTATAGTTCGTGGTACAAACGGGACATTACATATTGAGTAAAGCTAATACGTAACCTGATTTATTTAATTTGATTGAACTTAAATTCAACTAATCACTAAATGGTATCAGTTTTTACAAATCCCCCATTGTTTAAAGTTTTATTGAAAATAAAATAGCTGGTTAATGTCGAATGGATAAGTATAAAATAATATTCTCAAAACATAAATGAAACAGGATTATTTGTAATTAATGTATTATAATATTTTATTAGAAATTTGTAATAACTCGAAGTAGTATATTTAATGCGATATTCTACAGAATTAAACAAATAATTAATAATTTTTGTTGATTTATAATTAGCTTTTATAGTATATATATATATATATATATAATAGAATTACTCAACAAAATTTATGCTATGTAAGTCGTTTATTTCATCAAAGTGAAGTAATTTTCATTAAATTTAATCTATATAAAATAATTCATATATATTCCGATTATTGATTCATTTACTTCAATTTTTAAATATTTCCGTAGTTATTTAATTTTTGAAAATAATTGTCATAAAATGCTATAAAAAACGAGTATCTGCCGTTTAATTCTATTACCATTAATATCTATTTTATTCTATTACATTATTATTATTATATTATTTTAAAATTATATTATATAATAATAATATAATAATAAATAAATACTATACTTTTACAAAACGTACGTCTAAGCTTATAAAATTTTCAGCGTAAAACTTAGAATTCATTATTTTCATATTTTCATATTTTCATAAATTATGCCAACGCTATACTGCATTTATTCTTCTTTATTTAATGTATACTATATTATGAATTATTGATAATGGAATTTACGACTTAAATAAGTCATTCGTTTTAATAAAAAAAAAAATATATATATATATATATATATATATATATATATATATTAACTATTTAAACAACAATAATATGAATCGAAGATATATAAAAATGAATATTAAAATATTCTAATGCCATATTAATAACGGTAAAGCATAATATTTCATATGGGAATCTTATTTATAAGCTTTTTACTTAAAAAAATATATATTATTTAAGGGGTAATTGTATTTAAGGGGAGTTATAATTTAAGATGGAATTGTAAAAGCCTCTTATATAAGTAAATATATGAGGCACAATGAAAAATAGTATCCCATTCACCAGGCAGTCAAAATGGCGTTATACTTCCTGGCAGCATAAGAGGTCGGATCATTTCTCACCTAAGAGACTATCCAATTGCCTATAAGACGCAGCTTCTCCATTTACAAACTAATTCTAGTGCATAGTTTTGTTAATGTTGCTGGACAACGTCGAAAGTTTGCTGTATCTCCACTACACAGACTATAGAGATTTCGACGTGAGCCTCCCCAGATCGATTGATAGTTCAGGTAAACAGCAACTAGCACCACATCCGTGTACGTCTTCCTCTTCCATTTACTGCTGAAAATGACGATTTTGTGCAAACGGCCGAGACTTTCCGCTCTAATTTCTCATATGATATTTCAGATTTAGCAAAGAATTCCATTTGAAAAATTGATCCATATCGGCATGGTCATATCACTTTCTATATAATTAGTGTGCGACCGTAAGATCATGGAATGCCTAAAGCTATAACCTTCCAGGGCTTCTGTAGATCGTTCACTAATATTCCAAGTCCGTTGACTACAGTTGTGATAACTTAGGAATCTTCTCACGCTACTCGATTCCTTAGGCTCGTTCATTAGGACATAGATAATTGATTTCTGGCTGTTCTTAATTAGAGCGCCGCTGGTGCGAGTCTTTTTAGTGAATCGTTTCTGGATCGGCTCTATTTGAGATCGAGTATTTCATTATATAACACAGCGACCATTAGTAAAAGCAAAACAAAGAACTCCTTTTTTTTTTATTTACTAGTAGTTCCGTTTTGCTAGAGAGAATTCGGTCAAAGCGAAACATATTCCGTTTCTTCCTCCAATTTGGACAAATTAGTCCAGCAATGGTCCAATCGATTCGCAAGAAGAAACGCGAATGTTGATCCGATCGACAGAGCACCAATAGCACTTGAAACAGTCTTTTGACCTCTGGGACGCTGCTTACTCCGAACGATGCCAATGTCAAGGCTTATTGATGACAGGAGCGTCACCACGAAAGTGCGACCCTTGGAGAATCGGTGTCATACTCCCGCAACCAATAAGGTACGTCGAGAAATGTGGGAAAATCCTTTTTGGATTGGAGCGTCGGCGTATCCAGAACTTCTTGCACGTGCCCATGCTTGACCTCGTTTCTTTACGAAGTAATCACGTGCTTCGTGCACTTTAACTTCGTCCTTCCTAAGAAGCTCTTTTCTTCGGCACACGTAAGTCCATACGTGCTCAAACCTACGAATATTAAAGCCAGATGGCTTATGTATTTTGTCCAAGTCCTCGAGTTAACAGAAATGTCATCGGAAATGTCAATCGGACATTTGGCATTCCAGCATTAATGCAACCGGGATCTCTCGCAGGTGCGTCGATGCCTTAAAGGCGAAACAGCGTCAGCTCGAAAGTATTTTATCCTTCTTTGGGAGCAAACCACTTCAATGATCCAACATCGACAGAGTACTAGTATCATAAAAATTCTTCGGTATTTTATGGATAGTGGATAGGGGTTAGATCGAACCCTCTATAAAAACGAAATATCCCCCTCATTTTCATCCGTATGTCTATCGGTAACAACTTGGATAAGGTTATCATTTGCGCCCTTTTCATCTCTTTCTATACGGCCCTTTTTCCAACGTCGAATATCTATACGACGCCAATTTGATAGGGCCCATAATTCTTTAAAACCAACCGCTGTCCTTAAAAATTTCGGAATATCGTGGATGAGGTCGTCAAGTGGTATCACACCGTAAAATCACAGAACACAAACCGATGCACATATTCATTATTTTTATAGTCGTGTCATTGTCATGGAGGGACTCTACTAGCACAACCAAGTGTTCCACAAACTTTATAGCGATTACTTGTTAATCCAATTTCATCGTCTCGAGACAAAATCTGCAATTGAATCCCGACGATGGTATCCTTATCGACTTTTAACAGTAGGTGCGACGCTAGCGGGTGTCGTTTCTCGAGCTTCAAACTTCAAAGTTTGAGCTTCTATTTTTCTTCATGTGGCTAACCATACAATTGAAAGGCGCAAAGACTCGTCATCAAGTTTTGATTACTCTATTTACGTCGCAGAAATTGCTTCGGCTCATCCCCGGCGGGCATCGATACAGCCCGACTCTATTCCGTCTCGGACTCGATGAGGTCCGATGGGTCCTGTGCGCCGTCTGACGCTCATGCGACGAACTCTACTGCGGGACCTGATTGATAAGGAAGTTTACTGACCCATTTTTGTGCCACTGTCCTCAAAATAGCCGATCGATCTTGTCGATGAAACATAATGATTCTACTGGTGATCATTAGCTCTCCCGCTGCTACTCTCCAACTTACAACTTTTATGCAAATAAGCGTAAACTATTGTAAATTTGTCACTCGAGTTTTCATAAACTTTTACGGCCCAGACGTAGTTGGATGATTTTCATATTTCACGTTAATCTCTAATAAATACGATAAAAATAATTATCTTTTCGAAATGCTTTTTCACTTTCTAACATTTCGATCGAATAAACTTATAAAATAGTATTATTATTAATTGTATGAATGTGGCGTCTGCAATATTATTGAATTTTTCTATATAATATTAACTGTGTTAACAATTTCATTATAAAAAGTTTCTATTTTAAAAGTTTCAAAATATGAAATTGCACGGATGGTGATATATATATATATATATATATATATATATATATATACATATATCACAAATGTAATGTAATTTTGTTGCGCTATGCATAAAGTTTTATTCTCATTTTAAATTATCTATTTTTATTTTAATAGTAATAACAAGTATTTTCACTTTTTATTTCGTAATTTCTCGCACGATATTATAGCTAGTTTTACCGAGCCATCATTAGTAGTTATAAAGTTTTTAAAACGTTGGGTACTTTTTAAATTTTATACTTTTGAATATGTAAATGGTTTTGAATAAACATAAAAGTAAGTATATAGTTTTGTGCATGATAATACAACGTTCATTTTATTCCACGTGAAATTATTAATTATACGTCATGTACACAATGACGAATCTGACTAATTATGTATTATTAAAAGATTTTTAAGATTCAAGAACGATAATTTATTTTTATCTCTACAATTCATATTTCTGTTTTCTAGAAATAATTAAAAGTAGTTTGAGTATCGAATTAAAAATATCATGGAGTATAAGAGAAAATAGAGTCGGAAATAGAAGAAGATGGAATGAAAGTAAGTGAGAATGGGAAGAGAGAAAGAAGATTGAGGTAATGGGCAAACGGTAAGGTGAAAGGAGAATAAAAAATTAAGAATTAAAAAAATTTTGTTTATTTAACAAGAGAGAAAAACTAAGTTTCAATATTGGTATTGGTAATGATAGATAATAATTATATTATATGCATTTTCATACTATGGCAATAGTTAACATATGTAATTATAATAGCATTATATTGTATTATAATGTGTAAAAATTTATTCGTATAATAATAATTGGATACGTAAGGGATATAAAAATTATACGTAGCATGTGTTACGTAACATACAGTATACTTTTAATATTATGTACGTAGAGATGTATAATGTATATATATATATATATATATATATGTATAATGTATATATATATATATATATATATATAAGGTTTACCATTATGAGAATATCGAATTAACATATTTTTACATATGAAGAAAAGAACTTTAAATATTGAAATGAACTGGCATATAAATCATGCATTATGAACAATATAACAATACCCATAGTAAATAGCATTAGATAATTTGTTGAAGTAGAATTAATTAAAGAATCGATGTAAGGAAAAAGCAATTTGTGTGCTTATTAATAAGTTATTACAAATATTCGAAAGCTCGTACATTCCAAAGTTAGATTAAATTAACTTAAATGGAGATATGTAATTTTGATAACGTCAATTATACATTAAGCTCATTGAATTAAATTCTAATTATTGTTAAAAGAAAGAATCGATTTTTCCTAGGCAATTGTGACATTAATACATTTTTCATAACAATAATACTATGACTAGTTTATATAATTATTAAAATTTAACTATAAAAATTAAATTTAATTAACATTGATTTTGTCATATTTGAATTATCAATGGAAATTATTTTTTTATCTATACGAACTTAATTCAATGTGGAAGCAATTATTAAATGCTTTATTAATTTGATTTAGAATTCTTTCCGCTCTGCAGTAACGTATGTTATACTATAAAAATTATCGATAAACATAAATACTGATTGAATTTTCCAACTAATATAATAATAATTCTGAAATTCGTATTATCATGAATAATAATATTACAGTTAATAATTCGAGCTAATGAAAGTATTTTACAAATTTTAAATCGACAGAGTTTAGATTAAGTCCAGCATTAAAGATAAGTTTGTTTGACTATATTATTTTGATAGTTGGATAAATTTTTGGTAGTGTGCAGTGACAAAATATCAATAGTATATTTAAAATATCAATAGCTTTATACTTTTGTAATAATATAATTATAAATTATATAATTATGTATTTTTATAATTATATATATATATATATATATATATATATATATATATATATATCTTACACGTAAAACTGAAAATGAAAAAATTATAAAACGAATAAAAATTGAATAAAATACATAATTTAACAAAACTATGATTTATTACCATATTATTTGCAAGTCTATAAATTATGAAACAGAAATTGTATTTATTTAACTATTATACACAATTTATCTCAACATATAACTTATTGAAATCAAATACTTAAAATATAATACACCATTCATTCTTTTTTATTTATTTATTTACTTATTTATTTTATTTTCTTATTTCAAAAAAAAAAAAAAAAAAAAAAAAAAAAGAAAAAAAAAAAACAATAATAAGAACTTTAGTTATAACTAATGTTATACTTACGATCGGACAATGTGCAATATCTCCGTGTACGTGACGAAGGACAAAGGAAGATTAAAATGAACTAAAGAGAACGAAACGCAAAGAGTTTATCTTCTTTACAATTGAATATTCTGCGAACAGCTATCCCAAGTCGCACGAAAATCACGTGGAAACAAAATCGAGCGAACAACACTGCCGTTGAAGCGATTGCCGTGTCGAAATAGAAATGAATAATTTTACGCAGAGGCGATACGTAGCGAATTAACTATGATTTCCTTGGAGAGCAGCGCAAGTATATATTAAAGACTGTGGAGCGGGTGGCGGTAGCTAAGATGCGAAAGAGTCTATCGTGTTACGTGTCAGTGGAGGAGAAATGCATCGTAGCATGAACTGTCCGTCGACGCCTGTTACTTGTAATACTCGCAAATCTCACGCGATGCCAATCGCTCGAGTTTTCACGTACTCAGCCAACTTCTCCCAAGTACACCGTCTCTTCCACTCGAAGCAAGAGTCGTACTGTCAAAGTCATGCGACCAACGGAAATTGCGGACGTGGCTGCTGCAACTACAGCGACAATTGCGTACTTTGAGTAGGACGAACGGACATACGTAGGACATACTAACCGCTCCCGAATCATCTTCTCCCCCTCTCCTTTATATTCTACATGCTTTAAACATTACACTATCAATGCATCCACATACACACACGTATATAGTTATGGATGTATATAAATAGAAATCCGTATATATATATATATATATATATATATATATATACATATTCATATTTATGCCACACACTCGTATATACATATAGTCATCAATTAGCTTTACCCTTTGATGTGACGATGAGTATATTCACGCTGCCGTGCATTATCAGCAGAAATTCATTTGTGCATCCTTCGAACGATTCTAGCTACTGCTTGCATCATCGAAAATAGCACAATTGTAGGACGGTAGACGTGTCATCGATTCTGCAGTATCGTTCGACGTCCAGTATGGAATAAAAAATTGGAAGTGTAACAGTTTTTTACAGTAGCTAAAGCAACGAAGAATAAATTTTTTAAAATATTTTGATAAAACTACGAATGTATATATATACGCGTTTTATTTATAATTAATTGAATTGGATATAGTTAAATCTTCGAATTCTTAATATTATCAAGAGTAATAGATTTTTGTACTATATTCTCATTGTAATATTTTGCGAATTTTAACCGAGAATTATATTAAAATAAATCATTCCGTAAAGCGTTATATCGAGTTGTTATCGCTGAACTCAAATCTATATTTTAAGCCCCACATACGATATATTCGGCCTGCATATTTCATTAAATTAGTAAAAAATTTCTATATGAATTTCTATATGAATTTCTATAGGAGTTTCTAAATGAATAATAAGCATAAATTATTAATATACAGCAGAGTAATGAAACTTCTCCACTATATTAATATTAGATTTTAGTATTTAGGATATATTTTACAAAAGCTTAGTCGTTTATAATTTTTTTATAGGATAATAACTAAGCGATGAGTCGATTTATAAATGCATAAGTAATTTTTATAAGCAAATCCAACTGATTCGCATTTACGTTTTTGTTTTTTTGTTTTTGTTTTTTTTTTTTTTTTTTTTTGTATATATATGTTTAATCAAATTGACTTTAATTTAATTTTTTTGTTTGTTTCGTTTCAATGTATTATTTATTCTTTATTTTATTGTAGAACATTAATTATTATCTTACTAATTATAAATTATAAACTTCAATAATTAAATTAATTATGTATTTTTAACTAAAATTAACCTAGGTAACTTACAGTATTAAGCGGCTGACCTACAAAGATCTATGCTCATTCTACTCCTGTCTACTTTTATCATTTATGTAGAATTATTTTCTTTATTTATACAAATTCGTGTTATTGTTAAGGAAATTCATAAGAAAAATAAAAACTCTTAAATCGAAAAGTTTTCCATTTAATTTTGTTTTTCCGCAAAAATGTCATGTCAAAATAACAAATTTCAAATTCTCGCTTGTTATTTTAAAGATAATTAAAATATGTTTCTTTTCGTTCAATGCTCAATTAATATGATGTAACATAGGGCCATGATTTATGGAATAAGAGTACAATTTTAAAATTTATTGATAATTTCAAAATGTTACTGCATTACCTTAAATCGTAGCCATCGATGTTATCATGAATCATTTAATAATGAATTTTGCAAATAAGCTGATAAAATCAATATTTTTCAAATTCCATGGAAAAAATACACTCCAACATTATAGGCACTATAAACTAAATTAAGATGTACTATATATGCAATAGATAAATTTAAGTTTATCACTCTTCGGTATTATGTAATATACATAATTTTTAAGTTTTAAAGAAATTTGTAATCCTATCGGTGCTAATAATAATGATAATGCAAATTTAAATCAATAATCGTTTTGAATCTTAATACGGCATTTAAGCAATTTGTGAAATGTCTTGACGATATAAATACGGAAAATATCTAAAATTAGATCAATATTCTTAAGTCTCGAGCAACTGAAATGTGTGTAGGTAATAATTATCAATTCAATCAATAAGATCCGTGAAAGTGAATTTTGTAAATTGGTTCATTTCAGAAATATTCCATGCTGCTTTCGTCGCATATAATCGCGTAGAATATGTTGGTATGTCTCTATTTGTTAGGGAATTTGTTGGTAAAAAGTCGCGGAAGACCTAAGTAAGCCCATTCCCGTATTCGCGACATTACTTCTACCCCTGAGAATTCCTCCGGGGCTTTCATTAATGCCTGATATCCTGACTCGGCAAATTGCGGTCGGATCGCGTTATAAGAAGTGACTCGCCGGCAGATTCGCAGAGTAAAGATCAGCCACACGAAGGCCAATATACAGGGGCATAAAACATGCGAGAATAGGCAGGAGTAGTGCGGGGGTTGAGAGAATTATGTGAAAAAGGAAGGGTAGGTGGTGCATCGACGGTGACACGCGGGCGAAACAAGACGAAGAGGAGAGAGTGTGGGAGTCAAGTCGGCTGTGCATGGTGCGACACTGAGGGACGAAAGGGCAGATAGATGGGTGAGAGACGGGTGCGAGTGCGGGAGCAGGCGGCGGAGGAGCGAGGTGGAGGTGAGTCGGCGAAGAGGGAGTCGGAGAGCGGTAGGTACTCGCTTATGCGCGGGCGCGGCGGCTTTGCGGGTCAGAGTGCGCCGCGTATATAACCGGGCGGATGCCTTCGCACTTTAGTCTCGCGCACATTCCCGACGACGCGTCTACCGTTCGACGCCGTGCTCCAGGTGCACCGCACGTTTCAATGTCAGCGCGTTTCAATAGCGCGCGGGCCTTTGTCGCATTAAAGAGGCGCGTCGGCTAATCGATCGGTAACCGCGCGCGCGTGTAAATTCTCCTGCTTATGTTGGGCGCAGATTAAGTCGTCGCGCGTCGCGTGCGCCTCGCGGTATCGCGCGCCAACTCCTATACGCGCGCAGTGAACCAGCCGCGCTATCCGAAGATAACGGCGAGGAATGTAGGTCGCGCTTCCCGTGCCGAGTGATGTGCCGGGGAGGGATGCGGGCCCGGGGCCATGGGCTCACGAGTTAGCCGGTCCCGAGGATGAGGCGGCGCAACAACAACAACAACAATAACAACAACGGCGGCCACTATCCGGGTTGCTGCTGCTGCTGCTCTCAGCGGCGCAAGCCCGGCTCGCGCGAGCGCAGCTCGAGCCATCCTGGGCTCCGCGAGCCGCCCACCTGGTGCGTCTACCTGGCCGTGGCCCTCGTCGCCCTCGGGGCCTACCTCAACGCCCTGGGGGGCGACTTTGTCCATGATGACATACCGGCCATCGTCAGGAATAAGGACGTTCTAGCCCAGACGAGCCTCCTCGGTCTCTTCGGAAACGACTTTTGGGGCACGCCGATGCACGACCCTGGGAGCCACAAGAGCTACCGGCCCCTCACCACTCTCACCTTCCGGTCAGTCAATGCCCTCCGTCCCTCTTATACACTCGTTGTCCATTATGCACGGGGAGTTGCCTAATCTAGCCCAATGAAAATTACTCCTCTCACCTCAGCGAGCGATTATTGCTTTATTACGGTTTAACGACTTGTATGTCTTGTGCCAGCCAGACCAGGTTTTCAGACGGATCCACCGTCTCGCGGACTCTTCAGTCGACATGATGGATTAAACGCTTAATCGAAGGCGCTTAATCGATTTGGAGGAGGTGGTGGTGGAGAACCGATGCGCGACATAAAATGCTTAACGAGCGACCGTTACGAGGCCGCGTGCACTTCTCATGTAATGGGAGCGCGCCGGTTCTCCTTCAATTTGATGCATCGATGGTAGTTTGCCATTAGCTTGCGTATTAGCCGCCCATTGGACTCATCCATTAAATGGCTGGACGACCATTCATCGCTCATTCGCGATGGTTAATACTCGCTCAAGACTTTCCGACAATATCCAATAGGCCAAATTGTCCTGGCACTGAGTCTCTTTCTTGCCCGTGCTTATTACGCGCTAAATTCCTAACTCGATCATTGCCAATTTACGAACGATATACGCTCGGATCTCTGATAAATAGACGTAATTACAAACGGCGCTTACGTGCCTGATATTAATATACATTGCCCTCGGCTACGTACATGTTGTTTACATGCTTCACACTACTACTGGTTCAACCTCCGAACGCCTTCTTCCAAATTTATCCAAGTACATATTCACTAATATTGTCACATGTCTGCACTCTGTACTCGATAATCTGCGTACGTATTCATTCGTATCATTAGCGACGGCTTTTAATTTCCCATTTTTTTAATTGAAATATTTAAGAAGGGCTTTATTTAATTAAAATAACATGTCACTAGTGCTCGTTGTTCGCTTAAAAATTGAAATATCTTCTAGAGAGCTAGAAATTCAATAATAACAAAACTACAATTGCAAATTTCCCAGTACTAGCTAACAAACATTTGATATCATTCTATCAAATTACAATTCAAAATATCGTAAATCATAGTATTTAGATAATCCATACTAGGAGATATGTATATACATGTATTTACAAAGTTCGTTTAGTCGATTGTTTGAAATCATTTATTGAAATGTAATTTGATTTAGATTAATATACGTATCGTTTAACCTACATTTTTGTAACGTAGCATGGAAAAAATTAACAATGTTTAGTAGAATATTCGATTGTAGGAGACAATCATGTTTTAGGCAAAATGTTTATCACGTATGACAACATTTAAAAAAATTTTTATATACGATTAAACGAGTTAATTCTATATTACTTACAACATATAATCTATACATTTCTAAAATAATATGATTCATTGCATATATGTTGAAAGAATATTTACATATTAGAAATATCGATACAAGAATTGCATTAATATTAATTTTGGAATTATTTGAATGATAGAAACATCGACCAGAAAATGAAGATACATATAAAGAAGAATTTTATGTTGAAAGAAAAATGAAATATATATATAACTGTGTTTTAATATACAAAGACTTTTTCTTTTAACTAAAATCATGTTCGTAATTTTACCCATCAATACTAACAGTATCGCTGGAAATTAATTTATAAATTTTCCTGATAAATTAAATTTATAACGCTATATTGTCATGAAAAACAAAATCTTATTTTACGATTATCAATTTTCCAAATGTGTTAATAAAATGTTTATATACTTTTTCTTCTTATTCGTATTATTATTATTATTATTATTATTATTATTATTATTATTATTGTTATTATTATTATGATTAATAATCACACGTCCACTTAGATTAAGAGTTTTGTATGTTGTATTATATTAATTTTCAATATGTGTAATAATAATAATTATTATTTATGTCCGTTGATGTTCTTTTAACTTCAGCAGTAAACACATATTCCTTGATAAAAAAAAAAAAACTAATGTAATAAATCAAAGTATGTCCTATGCATTGACAAACATTCGTGTATATAAATAATAGAAAATTTAGAAAGTTTGACGTGATTTATAATTTTGAATAAAGTAATAAAGTATTTAGTATTGTATATAAAAATTTTAATATCTAATATAAATCTTTCTTAAATATAGTAAAAAATAAACAAATATAACATAACAATGACAAACTTGTTTAAAAAAAAAATAAATAAATTTGTTTATTATACTCTTTGTTTTACACTAAACGCATTTTTCAAAATTTAAGAAATTACTCAACAAATGTTTTAAAATATAATTACACTTTTTATATATCTTTCGTTACAAATAAGTGAGATAATGGAATATACATAATGTTAACATATTTTTAATTATTAAACTCCTATATTATAGACATTATTGGGTAAATGATTAACTTTATCACTCACGCAGCGTGGGAATATGAAAGTAAATAATATACAATAATTATGTCTACAATTATATTATTTTAAGGATTAAATTAAGATATTTATTAGATTTATGTTCAAAAATATGAAATTTAAATTAAAATGTTTAAATTTAACTGCTTCGCCATTAATCATAGCTTTAAAATAATAAATTTCACTAAAATAATTACAATTCAAAATTTGGTTTAGTCAATACATACGTACATAAATAGTAGTCAATGTTTAAAAATTGTAATGAAACAAAACGTAATCGTTATTGCACAATTCATGTTTATTTTAATTTAAATCCTATTTCTACTTAAATAAAGATTATAATGTTCCATTAAAGTTCAAAAATGTTTCTAAAATTGAAATTACTTCTTTGCAATCAATTACTAATCAATGTGTTACATAAAATCGGCATATTTTAGTAATTTTCCAAATAATATAGTAATTTACATATAGTAATTTTTACATGCTTACATCGTTGTATGGTTAAATGTAAGCCCATTATCATCAGCGGATTTTTAAATAATAATGCACGTTCATTAATTTTAAGGCTTCAAAGTATGCTTTTAAACTTTTCCAGTATAATGTTTTTGCCATTAATTTTCCCTCTTAAAAGCCAAATACAAATAGTGATCATAAAACAAAGTTGATAGATGTTACAGTGACAGTGTTAAAGAATCTTTCTTTAATTTTGTAGCGATGACTTTTTACTTATATCCCATGAAATACACTAATACCATCTCTGGAGTTTTATAACTCCATAAAATCTTCCGAAGTCACGATTGATAAATACAGTTTCTTACATATCTAAGTGTAGAAAATGAGGTTCATAATTTCATTGGCCTCGGTAACTTTTTCTCAAGTTCTTTTGAAACTCTCAAGTCAAAGAAAAATACCGCTATATCATTCCTATAAATACAGAAAACCTTTCTTTTTGATACAAAGAGGAGCCTTGTAATGTACCTGAATTATACATTAGCATCGAGCATACATATGTTAGCGAAACCGACAAAACCAGTGGATAGTCGAAGGTGCCCAATGCCTCCGAGATAAGACGATCTCATCTGTTTTTGTAATATTATTCCACGTTCGGTCATTTTAACATTTTTCCATTCTCCTCTCAGCTGCGCGCATCTAATTTTGCTTCTCTTCTCATCTTTCATATCTCTAGTTATTCGTCCATTTCATGCTTTTCTTCCTAGGTATCGGCGATTTACTGGCGGTCGTCAAGGCAAACCCCTTCTTGACGTCATCTCGTTATCGACAAAAGCAGCCAATGTAAACAGCGAGGTAACGAGCCTACAACCTCTGTCGTATATCGAGTATTCATCCTCTTCCCTTGGGCTATTGGAGCCTCTGATCCTCGGAAACTATCGTTGATCGGCTGCTCCTCTAATTCGATACTTCCTATAATATGTATTACACTATTTTTTAAATCTATCTCCCATCTCAGGTATACAGTAATGTAATAACTAATACAATGAATTATTAATATTTATATTGTCGATGGCTACCAATGACAGAAAATCGAATAAATGATGACGATGATGATGACGATAATGATAATAATAATAATAATAATAACAACATTCAAGACACACATTCATTCGATTAATTATAATCAAATAGCAATAAAAAATATAAAAGAGTTACCATGGAGCGATGGGTGTATGTTGTTAAGAAAAAAATTAAACAAAAGAGATTTGCAGTCATCGTCTTATGAAGAATGGCACAACATTTCGTTATCATTTAGCGAACAACTGTCACATTGTTCGGATATTCCGAGCGAAAAGCAAGTCTTAAGCGAGTTAGAGGTCGCGTACTTCATCAGCTGGTGTCAGTAAGTAACTTTCAGAGTCACGTCAAAGTACGTCTGCGGGGAAATTGCTGCCACCCCTTTTGTGAGAGCCCCCCCCCCCCCCCCCCCATTCCCCCCCCACACCCGCCATCCCCCCCCACGCCTCGAGCGCAAATACAAGCCACAAGAGCATATCGAGGCACAGGCGCCACTTAACGTCCGGGATTTCGTCGCAAGCGCAAGCTCGCCCGGTAGCTCGTCCTCGTAACTATCATTAATACTCGTTTGAACTTTTCACCCCTCCGACAAGCAACCTATGCACAATTAACTTGCGAATCCGTCGTCGCTCTTGAATTAAACATCGCGATGATGTAATAGGGAGCGAAGCCGAGAGTCGACATTGTCACGTCGCGATACACACGATCCGTTGCCCCGGCAACTCTCCTTAATAGCGATACATGTGGGAGTCCCGCCGGACTCGGTAACTTTGCGCGAGTCCTTTTTGTGAGCGACAGAAGCGAGTTCGTTGGCACGTAAGTGTGTTGCGCGCCCTGCCGATTAATGCACTTTTGCCAGGACCTTCATCCTCTCCTCTAGCCGAGCATTGTATAATTGTTGAGGCGAGTCCCGTCCTTGATCAATGATTTGATCTTGGAAGTTTTTCGTTATTTCGTGAAGCGCGTGAAAGGTTTAAATTGTGTAAAAGGAACGGTCGTAAAGGTAAATGCAGTTGATCAACGGTTGAAGGTATTAGTGCCTCTAGACATTACGACGCTCAATTTCAAGAAAGCTCTATGAATTTCCTTAGTTAAAGCCGCGATCGATCCAGACATTTATTCGTCTTTTAATCTAGAATGGGAACATTACTTAACCTCATTGGTCGCTTTGGCGCTTATGTTGCGATTCCGTCGACAATTAACTATAGTTGTTGTCTTGGTTCTCAATAGCTCGAGATTATTGTAATTTCATTCATAAATCACGCATTGTGCACATATAAATATTATAGCTCAATCTCTAAATAAGGTTCAAAGCATATCATAATTTTGACAATTGTCTTATGCTCTAGGGAATAAAAATCAGAAGATGAAAACAGTTATATCAATTTATACAAAGCGAGGTTTATTAATTCAAGAACATTGATTAGAAGAAGTATTTAATATTCCTCTTCTCATTCATCGATATTAGCCATAATTGTTTTATAGACTCTAAGTGCAATATCTTTGAAAAACATTTTAAAAGAAATTAACTTCTCATTTCGTTCCTGACTTCATGGAAAATTCAACACCATTGATCGCTTTGTAAAGCAAATATTCTTTATAAGAGCAATGATATATTTGAGAATATTTTAATTAAAATTTAAAATTAATTTATCTCATTGGAAGGTAAATGTAACTGTTAGGCAGCTCCTTTTCTCTCATTATATATATATATAAAGCTTTTACATTATTAGTTGAGAGTAATAATCTGGTAATTCAGTGTGAATGTTAAGTTCATTATTACCACTTAAAAATATGCAATCAGTTTTATGGAAACATTCTATAAATTATATCGATATAAAGATTAGCCAGTTATTAAATAAAAATTTGAAAAGAAAAATTCTTAATTTAACTCAAATTTTGCTCACGAGTTAACGTAATTTTTAATTAACGTCTCTTTTTAAATTAACGACAAATTATTTCTATTTCCTTATTATATAACTCGCGAAATACATGATATATTTAAAGAAAATATACATCTTTTGAAACAATCCGTTCAAGCATTGTTCGTTTCTTTTAAAGTCTTTTAAAATATTATATATATTTATACATAAACTGATTTATTTGTTTGATGAGAATATATAGATGAATAAATATTTCAAGAGTTAAATAGCGAATAAGAGATGCAAATATTATGATATCCCAGTCAGTTAGAGATTATCACAAGATTCAATTAATAGATCACTAGGTGTATTGCAAAGGACGTCTTACAATCTTCGATTACAATAATTAAAGAGCGAATGGTATTTTAAAAATCCACATCTAGTGAAATCACGTGAGTTTCGATTAGTCAAAAATTATCCTCGAATGTGTAAAAAAATGTTCGAATTACAATTAGGCTTAAATAAAGCCTTGCAAGGAACGTAAAATCTTTATCGACAATAAGTATCGTCAGCCAAGCATTACTGACAAAGCGCAATTTAATTATGGGACTTTTTCGTAACGGATGCCTAATTGTTGGTGCAAAAAAGTAAATGTGAGGGAGATCAAAATTAAAGATAATTTCGCGTCGCTTAGATTCGAAAGGTTAACGATGTCGCTGAATAGCGTGAGCTAAGGCCGATTGAGGGGCGCGTCAGCCACGGGAGGGCACGAGCTGGGGAAATCGCGGCTCCTTTAGCTTTCACCTCCCCCCTCCCCCCCTCTTCTCCTCCTCCGCCGCTCGCCTCTTCGCCTTAGCAGGACAAGAGGACAATGGACAGAACGGCCCGCACGCGAGAGAGTCACGTCGCTCGACGGGCACGAGTGCACGCGAGCGTTCGTTTGCGGCGCCGCTGGCGTGTCTTTGTTACATTAATGGCAAAGTCAGGCTACGGAAGCCTCGGCACGGCGAAACAATTTCCCCGACGACGTCCTCTTGGGGTGGCGCCGGAGGAAAAAGGCTGCTTTCTTTCTTGCCTTATTACGTGGCGCCGAGCGTCCCTTTTTCGCCCGGGGCTCCCGCCAGCTGCGAATTTCTACGTCTAATTGCGCGACAAGATAAGGGTAGGTTACGAATGCGGAAAAATCCGCTCAGACGAACCCCCAACAGACGATGTCGACGAGGACGACGAGGACGACGAGGACGACGACGGCGACGTATACGTCATTGGCCACCCATTGGCCAGCAGACGGCTAATTACTTAATTACGAGGTCGTAATTAACCGGCGCCACGGAGTCGCGCGCAAACTACGCACGCATGATCGATGCCCCATCGCCGGCCAACGAACGCTCGGGCTTTTTGTTTGGCTTCCCCGGTAGCGTGTCCGGCTAATGGACCACTCGGATTTCCGCGGGACTTGGGCTAAACGCTTGACTTCAATCGACAACGCCGCCGAGTTAGATCGACCTTGTACCGCCGGTGGCAGCCTATTACCCCGCTGCCACTACACAACCGATCGTGTATTTTCACTTGATTTTATATTGTTTAGGGAAATTGGAGTAATTGCCCTTGGGGGCTTGGATTTCACGAGAAGCGCACGCTGTAAGGGAAGCCCGTTAATTGAATCTTTGTTTGGTTATTTCGAGCTCTCGATCAACATAATTTTATTGAACTTCCGGGAAAGTATTTTATTCGTTATTTCGCATTACCTTATACGAGGAATAATTATCATGAATGAGCGTTGGGCGGCCTTACTCTACTGCTACGCTGCTTTAAGAAACGATAATCGTGCACGCTCGACTATAATCAGATAATGACAATAGTTTCAGAATGTGCATGAATTTTGGGTACGAAGGTTCGTTGGATCGTCGAGCTGAATATGTTGCCTGCCGTCTTTTATCAAAATCAAATCGTAAATGTCATTGTGCTATAATGAGTCGAGTGTATTGTTCGTAAAAAAATTCACTTTTGATTTTGGCGACGTGGCAAAGGTAAGGAAGTGATGAGAGAGGGGAGTGGTAGGAAACGATGGGCAATTAACGATGCATTTGCATTTGTATGTGCATTCGAACAATCGCATTATTTATGATTATTTTGATGCCAATGCGCTCTCATTTTAACATTGCTTTGTGTTATTGGCAAATATGACGTAGGAATGAAGCCAAGTATTGATGTAGTCGCGATTAGAGAGAATAGTTATCGTTCAACTGTCAAAAACCTGTTCAATAATTAATTAAATCAAACAAACTGAAATATATTTTGACAATTATCTAGCGCAATATCACGACTCCATATCGAAAAATGCATAATTCAAAATATCATTCAATTGAAGAATTCGTAATCTACGTATAACATTTATGCCCGACTTTTTATTATTATATAGCGCACGCGAGCGTTGTGCAATTTACCGTTTATTTGTCATATAAATGTATGTAATTGTTGGCAATATAAATGCCCGAAATTCGCTATTGGAATTTTTATAATTTATCGTGTAGAATTACTAAAGTAAATGTTAGTTTTAACATTATGGTAGTTAGTACATTGAATCGATTCGGTAAATTGTTCCGTTTTTCAAAATCACAATCTCCTTCTTTTTTTTTATTTATTTATTTTTTTTTTTTTTTTTTTTTTTTTTTTTTTTTTTTTTTCTGTACCTCCGGTCGCACAATTTAAGAGAAATTGTAGTCGAGCAGCAGCATTGAAAGTCAGCCGAGATGGAAGGGTAGCGAAATTACAGCTACTTGGTAGGGGATTAGTCACACGTCGTTGCATGAAAGATACGTAAGATTACATACTTTAGCCAAAGCTAACTGCAACGTAACCGACAATTCGTACGGGAACCCTCAAGTAGACCGAGGACAATTAGTAGTTGGATATAATGTGCCTTGCGCTAGGTTTACGAACGGAACAAGCGAGAGTAATATAGCGAGTTCGCCGAAATCAATTTGATAACGAACGAGGTGCAGTAGTCAGTTTCGCGGTTGTTGTGTCTGTAATCTGTAAAAAGGTCGCGCGGATGCGCTAGTGTGACGGGGAAAGGAGCGAGGGGACCTGCAGGTACGAAGCGGCGCAAGTGCCGCAGCAGCACGCGCGCACCGGTACTTCCGAGCCAGCAATTTACGTTTAAACTGCGGCCCGACGTAATCTGTTTAAACTCCCGGAACAATGTACGGGCTTGCGAGCGCGAACGTTATCTCTGCTACCCGGTTTCGGAGCTTAGTCGTACGTCTGCGCGATGCGAAAGAGCCAAAACATAGCGATATTTATCAAGGGAGTTGGAAGACGGCTCGCCGTATCATTAGTTTCCACCGCGAGAATCGAGAACCCGGAGAACTACCTCCCGTAGTTCTCACACCCGCTCCGAATTTTTATCTGAGCCTGCGCTCGGACATAATCGCAGGTTGATTGCCCCAGGGGTAGCTTTCTCACCTTTCTCCGACTTTAAAGCTAAAAGTTCGAGACCGTTTTATCGCGAGAAAGCCGTCCCACTGTTTTTTCGTCATTTTCACGTAAATCCCTAGGGAGTCCCATTAAATTTGGACGCCCTAGGACATTTACATTCGGAAACAAGTAATCGATATGACCTCGACTCGCTAAAGAACACTCTCCTCAGGAAGGGGCTCAACACGACGCATCCCATAAAAGGACGCTTAACGAGTCCTGCTCCTTCGAAATTAGCGTACTTTTAAAAATTACCGAGCGCGTATGCAAGAAGTTTATCACGAGTACGGGACATCTTAGTTTTGCAGTAAAATATTGCGTAGCTAGAAGTTTGAAGTCCTTATTTGGGAAGGCGAAGAGGCGAGCTCCTCGGTTCCTCGACATTACTCGAGATGAGAAGTCATAAAGAAGCGCGAGAGGAGAAAGTTGCTGGGATATCGAGGAATATGTATCGGAGCTGTCAATAATAAATTGGTCGGTGAACTTCAGGCTGCTCTACCCGATCGCTTAAATATGGATTCGTCATATAGCGACGGATTGGGCGATCCATCCGACGAAAGTCATTTGCCCCGTGCTGCGGTGGAGGATACGGCATGAAGAGTTAAAACGGAAGAAATCAATAGGGGGGTGGGAGGTTATATTGGGGGTTGGGGGATGAGGAAGAATAGCTTCGATAGAGGGGCTTGGCACACGCGATCGTCTTGAGGGCAAAGAGGGGCCTTTTAAGCTATGCGCTTGCGCTGAAATTCAGAACGAGCTCGGTAATTGTTTTTGCACCCCTGTCGGGTAATTATCGGTGTATCCGCAAGCTCTTTCACGCTCAGCCCCGCGTATCCTTCCGCATTTCTACGGTAAGGCGTAGATGTAATCTATTATTCCAACTCGCGCGTTCACGCTCGGAATCCTGGGGATTTCCTATACGGAGCATGCATTGTACCCTGCGACCTGCTCGCATCCATGGATTTCAATGGTGTAAGGGCCAGGCAAGGCATGAGAGGGAGTGGAAGAGAGTGAGAGAGAGAGCGAGAGAGAGAGAGAGAGGGCTTCGGTTTACGGCCTTGTAAACCAACGAGTCCAATAGCCCCAGCCATACGCCAACACGATAATATTTGTATTGCTTGTTCGCTAGTCTCGGATATATTCTTGAATTTCTCGCGTGTTGCCCTCAGCGTACACATTGTAAGCCTCGACCAGCGAGAGCACGTGCTGGCCTCCATTTGCTCTGTATTATCTTTGTTAAAATCGGATTTTCTGGATTTCGACGAGAAATGAAAATTCATGTTTGTCGTCCGTCCTCCACGATAAAATCTGAGAGAGGAGCGGCAATTGGCCAGATGACTGCCCCGCTTCTTTTTCGCAATTCCAACTCTTTCTCCTCGTAATATCGATCGATCCCTCCTCTCCTCCAAACTTTCATGATATTTCCTTCAATCCTATTGTACTATTCAATTATTTACACGAACTTATAGATTACATGTGCCTGGTATTCAGTATATGCATTCAGCTATTGGCAAGAATTTTATTATTTTAAAAGAACGCTTTGAAATTTCGACGATTATGTATTTGAATGGATCATTAAATATTTATTTAATATGAATCATACGTGATATTAAAGTTGAGCTTTTAGTTTTATTAACATTATAATGTATTTATCTATCATATTAACTTTTCCATTCGTCGGACTTTAAGGGCATTAAAATTGTACGATCCGTTACTTTTAATATTAATTGTCATTAAAAGAAAAAGAAATGTAATTAAAGTTACAGAATGCAATTTTATTTGAGTTTATGGAAAGCATTGTAATTGTATATATGAAGATAGAATAAGCACATTATAAAGCACGTAGTTAAGATGAAGAAGTAATAGGTATTCGTAATATGTGATATTCGAAATGTATTTCACGTATGAGAAAAACAATGGCCATTCACTTTTACGTTCATGATTTGGGAATCCCTGATAATTGGATGTCGTAATTATTGGAATCGGTTGGGTACACGTGAACTTATACATTCGTTATCACACATGCATATCCTCTCTCTCTCTCTCTCTCTCTCTCTTTCTCTCTCTTAATCAATCAATCAATCAATCTATCTATCTATGAATCTATCCATCTACCACTTATTTATCTGTCTATCTGACGATCGACCATTCTGTCTCTGTTATTCTCCCTATCGCCGTTATTCCTCTCACTTTGTTTTGCCATCTTCCTCATTGCGGTATTGGATAGTGAGTCGTGTGTGCTCGATACACAGTTATATTTGAGCTCAGTTTACTAAACTGCATTGAAGCGCGATCGAGTTTTAATGTTCTGGGAAAACTTAGACAAAAACGCTTGGGTAAAATGCCTTCTCGTATTTACATCTGCAATATTTACATTTTTTCTACTTTTCCCAGTAATACAAATATTATCATTGTAATAAATCGTAAAATCAAAATGTCGGTAATGACTTTATAAACCTACTCAACTCTGACTTTGTAATCAGACGGCGTTAAACTTATCGAATGATATATTTCCATGTGATTTGCAAGGTAAAAATAAAATTTTTTTTCAAGATACCTTGTACTCTTAAAAGATAAAAAATTATTTTGTAACATTTTTTTGATAGACAAGTCCATAAATACTCATTAAAAAGTTTTTAATTCATCCGACAAACTTTATGTTAACTTCGTTTAGTATTTGTTATAACTTTCGTTTATTATAAATTTTTTCAAGCACATTATAGTAATCTTATAAATTCTTGGCAACTTTGTAAGAAAACTTTTACGTATTTAAAGCCGAATTTACGAAATTCCTCTTCTTCATAAAAAAAAAAAAAAAAAATTACTTATTAAGAAACATCTAAATGAAATGTAATAATATAGATTTCATAAAAATAAGTAGAAAAGTAGTGTAAGAAAGTAGAATATACTATATTAGCATATAAATCAATAAATTATTTTTAATATTTAGGCTTATTCGCATCCATTGGTTATCTATTTCAATCAGTCTATACTCTGAAATGTATTTAACTCAGAATATTAATTTTAACATTTCATCTTTTACATTAATAGTTTTTTATTTTAAGCTTTTCCTTTTTGCAGATATATTTTATTATTTTAGAGATACATTCAGCAAGAAACGAGAGTCATAAAATTTTATTACATACAATTGTAAGAACATTTTGTAAACGTAATATTTTCATTGGATTAAATATTTCATTGAAATAATATTGATGAAAATGTATCCTATTTGTAATTTAAACTATTTAAATTATTTATGTTAGTTAAATGTAAATTAATAATAAAAATATAAAATGTACTATAAATTTTTAATTTAGGTGAGCTTAAACGATCAGAATGGAATGAAAATTATCGATATCGAATATATCTTTCTAAAACTAAAATGTATTTATCTATAGGTAGTAAACCTATATACCTATGTACTAAAGCTATATTAAAGCTTTTACGATGAACAAGATTCCATGTATACGGGAAATTTTCTTTAATAGCTGACGACTGGGAGAAATGTCGAAAGCTCATCAAGACGCCGGCAACAATGTATAAATATGCATATTATTTAGGCGGAAGCAGTGAGTGAAAGTGTTAGGCTAGGATGAAAATTTCTTGAGATCCGGTTAGTTATGCGAAGTAGATAGGAGTTGATACGAGGGAGTTAGGAAAGCTCTTTCATAGTCTAAAACGTCAACTTGGATGAAGGTACTCCGAAGCGCAACAGTCGGATTAGCAGGCGACATCGAGAGCCTTTGTTGTTGGAATCGAGACTTCTCGAACCGCAAGATCCGAGGATCTGCGGAGTAGTACAGACCGACTACATTCTAGCAGTTTGTACTTACATTTCGTCCTGACCCGTACTCCTTAATTAACCGAAAATTACCTGCATTGCGGCCAATAGCATTTCATGGTTAGAGAATATACTGCAGTACTATCTAGCAATATCTAGCGGCACATCACTTGCAACTGCAGTAATTAGTGTGATTATTAACAGGGGACGGGCCGATAATACAAGATTGTGTATTTTCTCTCTATCGGATCTTTTTCATTGTCTCGCGCAGCCATCTTTCCTTAATCGATATACTTGGAATAATTGTGACGATTAATCACTCACCCCCCTATACGTTTTATTCTACACTTTGACTTGTATCTCCTTTTCCTCTTCTCCGTTTGTACCACGTTTTTACGTTGCACGAGCGGTATGTATGCTCCTGAAAAATGAGGGGAAATCGATTTCCTAAAACGGAAATAAATCGGGAATGTCACGTATAACAGAGAAAAAGTAAAAAATCCGAGCGGTGAAAAGACAGCCTATGGCACGAGTCTTCCCGAAGTCATCCCGAGCAGCGTCCGCTTTAAGTTGACCGCACGGGGGGGGGGGGGGGGGGGGGGGAGTAGCCGGAACAAGCGCTCTCGTTCGAATTCCTAGCCACGTTCGTGCAAGAGCATCCGCCTGGTTAGATGAACTTCGTCACTACGTGAGCGGTCCAAGCTTCTTCACCCTACCGATGCTACGGCATTTCACTCTCACTATCTTGCTCTCTTTCTCTCTCTCTTCTCTCTCTCTCTCTCTCTCTCTCTCTCTCTTTCTATCCGTCTCTCTCACTTATTGCCAAGAGATTCTCTTGGCTGGACTCAAAGCCTCAAGAACTTTTTAGCTCTTACTTTCCCCTTGCTTCTCTATCCTGAACATACTTGTTCCACTTCTTTCTTGATCGCCACTTTATCATCCTTTATTTTCTCTTGCGGCTCTACTTGTTTTCTCCTCGTTAAAACGAATTCATTATAACTAACGCTCTTGCGCCTGCACGAATTGCCATTCTTTGCGACTGAAATGCAAGCGGGCAGGACAAAATATTTAATGATCCTCTGAGCCAGAAATTTTCATGCCCTTGTATTAACATAAACTTTTTCTAATTGCGATAAGTAATTGAAAAATCATATTTTATTTAATATTAAAAAGACGTAACACTGTAATGTCAACATCTAATATAATATCTAACTTTTTATGAATAAAGGTAACTAATTTTTGAAACTGACTATATAAATCTATCAAAATTTAACAAAAATATAAATTCTAAATTCTTCCTTGTAATGAAATTTATCAATTTATGTTGTAATAAAATGTCATATTTTCATTAAACAGTGGATTGAACTTTTCGATTCACTAAATTGAATGTCAATAATTATTTATTATTGAATATATTATTGAAAATAAAAACAACAAATACCGTTAATGTTTTTCACTTGTTATACGATTTATAACAATTTTTCACAAAATACTAAAATATACTTTTTTATATGTTTTATGATAAATGAATAAACAGAATTTTGAATAATTACATGATCAAATTATTAATGATGATTTAAAAGATTATATAAATTTAAAAGCATTATGAATTATTAAATGAGAATGTATTGATATTTAGTCAAAAAGTATAAATCCAATATATGTTAATTTTCAATATAAATGTGTTGAATGACGAATATTATATTTTTAAAAATCTTTTTATAAATCCAATTCTAATAGCATATCTATTGAATAATATATATGCATCTCTGTGTGGGGGTGCATATATATATATATATATATATAGGATGGGAGAAAGAAAATATGTACAGATATAATTAACACCATAAGCAGAATATTGTAAACGATCGGTTTTAAATATATATTTATTTATAAGTATTGGATTAACTTTTATTAATTAAAATAATACTTATCGTATAATAATATCTATTACAATAAAATAGACTTACGAGAGTTCTTTGTCCTTTAAATATTATTACTCAGTATATTTAAAAACTAAAATTCATAATAAGTTTTATATAATTATCCCTCTCATTATCCCTTTATCTCATTATTACAATTCTCTACACCTTTATTATCCGTTCACTGTTTCTTGTCTTCTTATTCTAAACTTTTCATTTTTATCTACCTTCCAAAATATTATATTATAACATTATTATATTTTAATAATAAAAATAAAAGTTGTTTTAGAAGATTATTATTAATCGTTAAGTCAAAATGTAAAAAAGAACAACTAATTAATTTTTCTGCATGCCTATTAAAAACTATTCGTTTGAAAAGTTAATTCTCTATCACAAGGCCAAAAATTCATTATAAAGTAATATAAGTAGCCAATAACGGCATTTTAAAAGACTATATCACGCATACATGAATAATAAACATGTATTAATAATAAAAGAGGTGTAGATGAATTTGATGAATTTTCGTGTTTAACGAGATTGAGCTTGATGCAACGAACGAGGCCGGCTACTCGGTTATTCATGCGTGAAATGACGTGACAAGTAAATGAGGAGATAGATATAAGCGTGAGCAAATCACACTGGCTTGTTATAAATATTACCAATAATTCAAAATGTGTATTTAGTATTTTAACATTACGTGGACATTATAAAGAAAAAAAGTAATTCGTCGACTATACTCTGGTACATTAGAAGAATGATATGAAAAATCGATAAGAAGGGGGGGAAGTGCGAGTTATTTTGACACGAATAGTCGTTATAATAATAGATCGTTTGACGCATTTGGTATTTTACAGATTTATTTTGAGCTTTGTAAGAAGAAAATATTTTATTTTAAATAAACACGAAGATAATTATTGTGAAATAGAAAAAACATTGGGTATAATTCATTTTAACATTAACCTTCCTTTAGGCTTTTCTTTTCTTTCATAATTATTTACGTGACATTAAAAGTTTTCTATTTTGGCAATGAAAGTTAATACGAAACTTAATACAGATTTTATCATATTGTCGAATTATACTGACATTTATTGTTTCGATTATTGCGTGCTTCTGTAAACCTATTATTTCAACATAAAATAACAATCCTTCGCTATATTTTCATCTTTTTTTCTTTTTTTTCTTTTGGTATTCGTTAGAAATATATTTAGTCTGTGTAACCGATTGAATTGCATTATTTTTCATACGAATCAATGAGCCACCATTTGCAATTTTGGTAATTCACATGTTACACTCGTATCCATGACTCATTTTTTAGAGGTAAAAGTCTCGTACAGTGACAGAAATTGATTGTTGCGAATTCATCCATACGATGTCGTATTCATTAAAAAGTTTGTACGCGCAAAAGCTGGAATTAAAAACTGATCCTGTACCTTTGTCAGTAAGTAGAAAACGACGATTTTGGTCAGACGTACAATATTGCGCCCAACAACGTCTGCTTGATGAATCAGTCTGACGCATAAACCACTTTCAATTCCAGATAGACTCATTCTACTCTGTATTTTCACTTTGTCCTTGCGTTTTTACCTTATGACCCCGTGTTGTCTCATACACTTTGCTATCGCCACAGACACTTTTTACCTACCCACTTTCTACAAACACATTCGCGCGTCGGTGCAGCCACTCATTCATGTATGCGCACGTAGATGTATTAAACGTATATTTTTATTTATACTCTTTGTTCTTCATTTCCTTGTTTCTCGTATTGTAGCTTACTGCCATTATATCTATTCTCCTACTCTACTCGCAATTCTCCCGGGTTACGCGCCTGTCCGTTTCCGTCGCCATTTATAATTGTTCTTTCACATTTTTCTCGATAGTTCATTCTACTTTCTTTATAATTTTATTCCCCTCTCTCTCTCTCTCTCTCTCTCTCTCTCTCTCTCTCGTCGAATCAAGTTGGTCTTGTTTCATCATAAAAGTAAATTATTAATTTGCTCTTTGTACTAGATTATAAAAAGACTTAAATATAAAATATATTAGATTAATGCTTAATAAATATAGTTTTCTTTCGAATTTTATTATTTAAGAAAGTTCATTTATTTATTCACTTATTATAGTTAAATGTTTCGATCGCTAGATCATCGCCAATAGAATTAAAATTATAATTTAAATTTATTCAATCCATTCACTGAATATTCGTCAATTTTAACGTGCCGAATTTACAAAATTTTTGATAATATTTGTTGTCAGGACCATTATTGAAAAGAATCATGTATAAAATAATAATTTCACTCTTCAACAATATTTGAAAATTTTCGAATTATGTGATACAATATCGGTAAATTATTTCATAAATGTTATTATTATTCGTAAGTTTGCTTTCAAAATTTTTATACTTCATAATAACTGCCAACGCAAGAGTTAATATCGGATACATTAAAGAGTTTCACATATTGCTATATAATTAACAAATAATCATTGTTATAATAATTATAATAATAACAACAATAATAATTTTGAAAAATAACTTTCAGAAATTCTAACCGATGATTAATCGTTTGAAATTTTTAAGAAGGAAAGAGCAGCAGAACATTCTGTTATCAAAAGCGAAGTTGGTTGTATAATAGATTGATCGAGGCCGAAACGACACTCGCACGCTAGTAGTATTGCATTAATTTCTTGCGCCTTAGGTCTAGTCGCAGTACTTTTTTATTAATGAAGAAGCCCACGCAGACTGAAACCTCAACCAATGAGTGTCTACAATTAATCAAGTACATCACGGGCGTCACCCCCTGCTTATTCTAATCTGTTTTAAGAATTTGCGAACTTTAAGGAAATTACAAACACTTTTTTATTGAATAGCGAATTATTACTAATTAACTAATTAACGACACGTCATACAGCTTCTTACAAGTCTAATTACAATCCTGCGCTATGTTCCACCCTCAATTGTGACTGTTCAGCTATACCATTAGATTATCAAATATTTCGGCTATTTATATACTTCGGCTTTTACTTATGGCATTGAACTGGAAGATGACGGCGATTAATCAATTTAGCAAATTATTCTTCTAAATATATTAACGTGCGTATAATGAAACGATATTTTGTGGCAGATTATTAATTATGTATTAACGATTTCATCAAAATATTTAATTCTATAATAATAATATATCAATATTGTCGATAAAATTTGAAAATTTCATCTGTTTAATAGATTTGAAATTTAATCCATGCTGATGCTTACAATATAAAATGTGTGTATATAAAAAAATTTCTTTTTTTCGATAATTAGTTATTCTTTTCGTTGAAATTATGTGAAATGTTTCTGAAAATTTATAATTCAATAATTTCATAGTACAATATATTGTATCCCGAATCCGCTTGATATAAATTAAAATTAAAATTAATTATTATTATTATTATTTGACAACAATAATAATAATTATTAAAGTTGAATATTATAACTAAAAACCATACTATTATGAATTAATCTCTTTTAAAATTAGGATTATATAAATGAATATTTATAATATCGAATTAATTGAAAATTGATATTTATCAATCAATTTATATACATATATTTGTTTTAATATACAAGATCGTACTTTGAAATAGTTAGAAGTGTTATTTATAACACTAATTAACATCGATGATTCAATTTCATTAGGTTCGTTATGATTTATTTCAATTTTAATGAAAATTGCAACATTGAAAACTGCACATTAATAATTATAAACATTTTTAATTTAATATCAATTCTTAATCATCATTCAATTCTAAATTTAATATAATATTCGATTTTCAATTTGTGCTCAAATGTTGAAAAAGGTTTCGTAGATAAAACATTGAACTTATATTATGAATTAGAGATTAAATGCACAATAATTCATGACAAAGAGAATAAATGCACAATAATTCATATATATTATTTTTGTTTAGTGGATTATTTCTTTACGACTTCTTAATGTAATAACGATTATATTTACGGAAGGCTAAATTTCATACTTTTTTGGAATAAGAAATTTTTTCCTTATTCTATTTACATAACTATTATGCAAACTATTATGCAAAATGACTTTCTTAGAATCAAGTACAGTGGTTTTAATTTTTTCATATGTTAGTTAGTATTTTAATCATTTTCTATAGGTAATTTGAAACCTTAGTAGTTTATAAATAATTATCGTATACACAAATTATGAGCTACTATTATTTATTGTAATATTAATATAGTTAAGATTTTTTTTTTTTTTTTTTATAAAAATATTGCATAAATTATGCTTAAATATATATAAATAAATAAATAAATATATAATGATCATAATAATGGAACTGTAATATTTACAAATATGTTTGTCAAATATTGAAATTGCATAACTTATTTTTTGTATTTCTAAAAAATGTATAAAGCCTCGATATATTATTATTTTGTTTGCTTTTTTTTTTTTTTTTTTTTTGTTAATAGCTTCATGTCAATAGATGAATAGCAGCATAGCGTTTATGTAATTTCACACCTGAGCTGTATTTTGTATAATAAAAGTCGTCGCTTTTGTCATTATATTTAAAAATTGCATTGAACATTACATTGAATTACATTTCTGGTTCTGATATTTTGTGCAATTACGCAAGCATTGGCGAACCCCCATTGCTTCGCATGAATTTTCATGAGTTTAAAATGAAAGAGAATGTAGTTCCGATATCGGAGATACGAAATAAAACTGTCGTTTCAATTAACCTGCCGAGTCCAAAAATCTTATAACTTAAAAGATGACTACTCGCGGAAGGCGATCTTAACATAAATGTATTGTTACTACGAGTTCACTCCGGTTGTTCTTTGCCGTTTCATTCTGGTGGCGACGGCGGCACTCGTGATTGTGGTGCTTTTCAAAGCTCCGCGCCGACTACGTTGAGTTTTGATAATTTCTGACAAATATTCACACATCGGTGCGCGAGGCTGACAAAAACCGACCTTCGTCCGCGCATTATATTCTCTCGTCCTTCTCATGACATCTCTTTCAGTCATTTCTACTTCCCTTTGTCGGCGAGACTCGAGGGGTGGCAGGCTGAGTAATTAAAATGTTCCTCGGATACTAGGCTGAAGAGAGCTAGCATCCGAAGAGAAATTCACGAGGCTTTTACGGGCAATTTTGAGTGACGTGACCGCCAAATATGATAGCGCCAAGCGCTATTTACATAATAGCCGGACGCCTTTGCCCACTCGTCTCTTTGTTCCATTACAAAAACGCCCTTACGCGACCCGATCTCCTTCCCCGCCTTTTTACATTTTATCTGCTCACCTTGAAATTAGGTCACGCCTCCGCGAGCGGAATACGAAACGAACTCCGGTGGAGGTAAATTATGCCGGACGGACAAAAGGGAAAACGATCGTGAGAGATAGACGACAAGGGACGGAAAGGACGAAGATATAAAAAGAGATAAATGGAAAGGTTGCCGAGGCCCAGATGTTAATTCAGCGTCTTCAATTAAGGATAATCAGTAAATTAGAGTCCCCTAAGTCGCGCTTGTTCGCCTGCGCCAAGTTAAAGGTTTACGGGTGAACGTTCGGCCAGGGGTCGGTTCCGAGTCGACGGTGGCCTCCGTGATACGGCACGAATTCCACTTCCGCCTCGGCGACATTTGCATGCATTAGAGCCATCCTCCCTATCTCCCGACTAGGATGACAAGAGAGATAGGAACAGTGAGTGAGTGAGTGAGTGAGTCAATGAGTGAGAGGACGAGGATGGAAAGGGCGTAAAGAGATGGTAGAGGCTGAAGCCGAAGCTGGTGCAAGCGAGCGACACCGAGACAATTTAGGATTGCACCTCGGCAAAAAAGAGAACGCGAAACTACTCTCTCTCTCTCTCTCTCTCTCTCTCTCTCTCTCTCTCCTGCGCGATCCTGTAAAATCACGCCCGGGTATTTGCGTTGCTACTACACCTTCTGACGATTCTCATTGTTAGACGGCAATATCTACAAGCTTCTCTACGAAGAATTACATGAGTAAGGGAAAGTCGTGCCAAGAGCCACCAGAAATCAGACCCAAGACGTTTATCTGGAGAAATACCTTTTCTTTTCCTTCCATTTTCTTTTAAGCTTTATAATACGTAGAGTCTTACACGGGTACAAAGCTGATTGTTTTAATAATTTACACGGGGCGCGCTGAATCGCTAAACTATGTCGTAAAGATTAAGCCAAACGGAAGGAAAACGTAAACGTGAATGCGCACGTTTTTTACATAAAACTTTATTTCCAGACGATTCTGCTAAGGTCACCTCAATGCAATATTAAAATAAGCTTTATATATTGTAGTTAATCAATCGTATGACATCGAATTTATGAGGAAAAGCAATAACGGTACATTCAGTTTAATAATTTTCCTTGTATATTTCGCTTAAATTAATTATATTTTTGATACGATGTAATTCCTTTGCATCGCTTTCGATTGTTCGATTGTTGCGTGTTGTTTTACTTTCTTTGCATTATCTCGAAGCCATAAGTTGCCGTAACTCAATTACTGTTGTATAAAATTATTTTCAAAGAATTATTATTCGAATTGGAGGCTGTTGACCAATAATAAATAATAGTACGTTAGAGTAAATAAAGTATTACAAGTCCATGTAAGTTAATTAAGTAAAAATTGTAATAATAAATATTATTCTTTGCTCTTGGCTAATGGATTTTCATTCGATATTTTATTATTTTAGTATACTCTGATAAATATTTACGCTTTAATAATAAAGGCTGCACGTATTATTTTAAAAAGATACTACTTTAATAAGATACGGAGAGGCAAAGGCTTGAATTTTTCTTCGAGCTCTTATCTTGTACTAATTGCAGTGCGAAAACATATACTCGCTTTTGTGATAATTTATTCGAATTAATTCAAGTTATACATTAATTTGAGAGAATATTATTTCCAAGAGCGGAAATATTTATTTATCGGGGGCAAAATTTTGCTTTATTAATGGATGTATTTTATTAAAGGAATTTAGATCGGGTGAGATTAAGTCCAGAAGTGCATTTTTACCAGATGAGAAAATTTTCAAAATAACAAAGTAATAGTTATACTATTAATGTACGTAGATACATTTCCGGATAATTAATAATAATATGAGCACTATGCTCGACTATGTATGTCATGTAGTGAACAACAATTATCTTATTCCTCTTTGTCGATAGAGAACCAATCTACCGGCTAAAATATTTTCTTAACAATATTACTTTACACTTTTTTCCTCGCGTCGCATTAAATCATCAGAATAAATGGAAAAATAATGAATTATGGCCTGCAGGTCGAAGTATAAATGGAGATTGTAAAAGAAAAGCCGAGGGAATGGAAGTGGCAATTTGAAAGAAAATAGTAAGAAGAGAGGTGAAACAGGAAAAGGAAAACAAGCGTAAGACGAACTGGCGAATAAAATTTATTGCTAGGTGCTTCCTCCTCTATTTTCCCGCGATTTGCGCCTCCAGCATTGAAAAGCTTAAGAGTACTAGTAAGATTTTTGCTCTTGTTTTTCTTATTTGTTGTGTTATCTTGGGCTATTCTCAGATTAAACGTTCTACAGCTTGTTCTTCCCTCTCTTACTCCATTCACTCCGCCTACCTTTCTCGCTTCATCCATTCAACCACTCTTTTTAACACATTCTTTGCTGGTAAATCCGATAAAGATTAAAAATTACGGACGAAACCCGATACGAATCATTGTTGCAAGAGATTTTCATTGTGCTCCGCATTAATCGTACTTCTCCCGTGCTAATGGTTATAATTCATTGTCAATGTACCTGAAAAATAAATCTATTGCATTTAATCAGATCGATAGAACTTTGCGAATTCGACGCAATCCTAGCTAAAATGCACGTGTGCAGTAAATCGGATTAAATGAGAGCAAAGATTCGAAACGATGTGACATACGAGTATGACGAACGAGCGTCTTGGATGAATCGATGGCGTTAGTATCGGCGTCAGAATGACAGGATTTTTACGACAACTTTTGATTCCCAAGCGACGCGAAGCCATTCAACGTAATCTCACGTCTTCTTCCTACTATTAGTAGCACTCAATCATAATTTGATCGATCGCCCAAAGTAACATTGCCACACCAACTCCCTTACTTTATCGTCTTTACTCTTGTATTTGCACTCGTGAGAAAAGTTTTATTTTTTAGAAACATTTTTTGCTTTACTTTTCATTGTTTCTATATATTCACTTTTGTTATAATTGCAAAGTTTAAACAGGAAGAAAATGTCGAGCTCTCGAGATTTAATTCAGCATGCTTGTACAAGTAATTAATGTGAGAAATTTAACGTAAAGTTCACAAAGATTGGAACGTCTGAACCGTTATCCCAGGCTCGCGCAAACTAATGCAGGAACAAGTTATTGTACACTTCTAATCTTGAAAAGTAGCTATTTCTTTGTACTTCATTTCATTGAATAACATTAACTTTTTCCCTGACTAAATATTATCTTTTAATATAAATGGGTATAATAATATTAAACTTTTAAACATTTTTCATCGTTACATTACGATACAATCATCACGGATACCGTTTGGTATGTTTGGTTGTTGTTGTTGTTGTTGTTGTTGTTTTATGTTTTATATTTTTCATTGTTGTTTTATCATCGATATCATTGCAGTTCAAATGTTTTTACGTATGAATCATGCACCCATCGATAGAAAAACGGCTAATAATAGCAAAAACTATCTCAATGAAATCGAAACTTATTCCCTACTTTCTTATACATAGCCGTTCGAATACAGCAAGCGACGATTACTTTCATTTCTTCTTATTCGCCTTGCAGCTTCAGACCAAATGAACGTATATTCTATTATGTCAAGCGCAGAAAACGATTTATAAAATTTATGGACTATAATTGTTTCAAAAGCAAGCATCTGTTGTACAGCTTTTACGTCTAGTAGCATTTGCCCTTTTCCCCTTTAGTCCCACTGAGTAGGAATTCGAGTCTACGCTCGTCTGTGATATTTTAAAGTACACTAAAAGCTGGCCTCTTGAAGCCTAAGCCCGCCGACGGAAGTACCCAGGAAGCAAGATTGAGAAAGTTTTTAAGCGCCAGGTTTATCCACCAATGTCAAACTATATTTTCCTCTAGTCGCGAAGTCGTTCGTTGCGAATGAAAAGGGAGAGAAAATCGGCCGAGCCAAACAAAAACTGAATAAAGAAAAGGGAAGAAAACACGATCCATCATTCATCCTAGTCGATTCGCTCGTCTTTCACTTAGATTCTCATTCCTACGTAGTTATCTCCCCCTCACCCCAAACCCCTTCATATATTTTCTCTCTTTCGCTCTACTCCAGCAATATAATCACTTTGTATTACTGTCTCAGTCATCTCTTGTTCCGCTAACCTTTGGTTCTTACTGTAACGCTTCTTTTGTATCGCTTTCGTTAAGTTTTCTTAATAAAACGCATTTTTTTTATCTGCATCGGAACATGAAGTAACTTGAACTCTTTAGAGACTCTCTATCTCTATCTCTCTCTCTATCTCTCTCGTCTTTTTAAGCATAGAATTTTTAAATAACAATGCATAAAGCACGTGTAGTTTTGTACATAACGTATATTTTTTATTTTTCATCGACTATTTTGTCCTGGATATTTCACTTATTTTTTTTATCTTATACAAACTTTTCTTATCAAAATTTTATTCATTAAACAGTACAAATAATATAATATAGAAAAATATTCAATGTACTATTTACTAGAAATGCACATCTTCCAAAATCAATTATCTAAGATTCAAAATATATATTGTTTTTGCAAATTTTATTTTTAAAATGTCGACATTTAATGAGAAATCATGCAGGTTTGTAATTATTCAGTTTTTTACCATTGAGTATTATTAGTATGTATTACAATTTTTTTTCAAAATATCATTATTAATTTCAAGTTATTATATAAATCAGTCATGATGATACAATTCTTTAATAATAAAAAATTCACTTTAATTTTTGTAAATTATTAAAATATGTCAATAATTTCTAGACCATTTACATATTTTACTTTTTATTTTGAGCTTAAAATTTAAATAATGGTTAACTGGAAATATTTTTATAAAAATATTTTATTAAAACATTAAATAGACTTTTGGTTTTAAAATAAAGTTACTGCCACGCGAAGAAACGTAGAAAAGTTCTCTGAACAAATGACATTCTTAAATTTAAACATTATTATACTTCCTACACATTATTGAATTAATTGATAATTAATAGATAAGCATATTGATTTTAAATTAATGATTCAGTAAATTAGTATTCCATTGGGAGAACTACGGATAGCACTCAGATTCTTAGTAATTATTTAATAAATTGATTCAATGCCAATTTCTATTATTTATTTTAGAAAAATGAATCAATAAAGGAATAAGATAAATTTTTAAATTCTATTGTTTTATTAAACAAGCAATATATATATATATATATATATATATATATATATATATATATATATATATATATAGAGTGTGTATTTTTTTATTAAACACACAATATATATATATATATATATATATATATATATATATATATATATATATATATATATATTGAGTATGTGAATATTATTAGAAAAATTAATTCTAATTATAAAAAACTATTCATTTGTGAATTTTTGAAAAATTATTTATATACAAAATAAACTCTTTCCTACATTGGCTTTTTTTCTTTATAAACTGCTTCTATAAAATTCATTTTAAAAAGTTAAAATACCATTTAGATAACCATTCAGTAAAACTAACGAATTACGATAATATTATAATATATTTGTTTCTTAGCACTTAATATTACATTGAAAATTTTGAACCGAATCGAGTTCTATTAAGAAAATTAATTATTACTTATTCAAGGAATTTTTAATAGTAATGTTTAAAATACGATTGATAAGATTAGTTTAGACGATTAACGAAACCAATAGTCTGAAGTGAAATATTTGGCAAAAGTAGCGATTGTGACGATGATATTCTTTGGTTTTTGTTTTCCGTTTTTTTTTTTTTTTTTTTATATTTTTTATCGAATCTCTTACATCTAGGTTATAATGAAAAGAAAATGAAATCGACTCGAAGCAGTGGAGGTGGAGTTGCTACCGAGATCGGCTTTTCGAATCGCGACCTCGAGGTAGAACAGATAAGAGATAAGGTGTATGTGGCTGCATTCTGTTTCGCTTTCTTCGCAGAGTAACATCGAGGTGACAAGACAACCTTCGTATTTTCCGTAACGCGGCTAGAATAGGTGGTAAGAACGGTGAAATTGCGAGCTTTGTTCATGTCAGGAATCCAACTTTACCGAGCTCGTCGCCTTTCCGTTCCTCTATGCCGTTCTACCTTCGCTTCCTTTTCATTCTTCACCCCTACTCTTTGTTTTTCTCTATTTTTCATTACCAAGCAACGTAAAAAATATCCTTACGATTCTATACTTCTTTATCTTGTTCTTTGACTACTTTAGATAGAGCGTATTGTTACAGAAGGAACAGGAATTTTTTTTTTTTTTTTTTTTTTTTTTTTTTTTAAAAAAACTTGAGCAAACTCTATATTGAAAAAGTTTAAAGAATTTAAAAATTTTGTGAATATCTATCGCCTGATTAAAATGAAACTTTCATACATACAGTAACATTGGCGATTATTGATGACATTAGTCGTTACGAACAATTATTTATCAATAATGCATATAAATATTAGGCTAGAAAGTACTTTGACGTCATTGCGTATATAAAGTGTAATGCAAAAATATATTTCTCAATATATTCTTAATTCCGAGTGAATTATTATAGCTATACATGTACGCTTTTTCTCTTCATGCAAAACATAATAAAAGCCTCGCTTGATCGGAACAAACCGCATGCAATTTAATACATTTACATTAAGTATGATTTATTAAAAAAATTATCATTGTGGACTCAACGGATCGGAATTCTACGTACGTATGGGCTGCGTTGTATTTTCTCCAACTCGATCGGGAAGAGAGAAAGGCTCGAAGAGTTAGTCGGCGGTTATCGGGGGATGCGCGAAAACTAACCAAGTCCAATGGGAATTCACGGGCCAATTGCCCGTAGAGAAGGAAAGAAACGGCCGAGCGAAGTTTTAATCGCTAATGAGACGCTCTTACATTCTCCTGGGCCAGCCAACAAATACGAAGACCACCTATCTGCCACTCCGCCACGTTAGTCGTCCGCATCAAAATCTCGGCAGCCAAGAGAGAGAGAGAGAGAGAGAGAGAGAGAGAGAGAGAGAGAACGTAAAGTTCCGGAACACGTAGAAACAATGTATTCGTTTTAGCGGCCAACCGCGAGGCTGCGGCCCGCCGATGGTCCTCCCACACCTAATGATGCCGCTCCGATGGTTTATTCACGTACGCCGAACATACGCCGTAGTTCCTTCGGCCTCCCTTGGCTAAACTGCCTTAGGATTTTCGCAGAAAATAGTTCTCGATTCACATCATCACTTTGCCTTTACATTCAACATTGTGCCTCATCCTTTCACTGCTACTTTCTACATTTTGCCTCAACTTTTTTCATCTCTTGAAAAATTTAAGAGCTATGAGACCACAATCTGTATACTTCAGTGATTTCATTTTTAAAATTTTCAGTCACCTAGCTTCGGGGCATACGATGTTTTCTCAATTTTCCTCGCTAACCGTTTCTTGCATAATCTCCTGTAAGCCATCGCGTTTAAATAGAAGATATTTTGCATAAATACAGGTATTTATAGTATTTATAATATTCATGAAAATTTATGAGAATGCTTTTATGGAACACATAAACTTAAGTTTTAATGGCTTGAACTTTTCAATGTTCTTTTAAAAATAAAGGAAATGGCTTTAACCGTTGTGCACCCGTAATTCTCCTTAAATTGAACTAAACTGTTTGTAAAAGCCATCATCAACCATCCACTGGATTCTTCTATAATACTTTACTCGATTAGACTGCCCTAATTTTTATCTTACAATTGCTTAAAAATCGGTAAAAATTTTTGACTAACGACTGAAAATAATGAGAAAAGAATTTCGTCATTGCCAAGCTCCAAGAATATACCATATATATATATATATATTTTTTTTTTTAAATTATCGTCAATTAAAATTGTTTAATGACGATTAAATGAAATGTTAAAACACATTTTTAATTTTGCTAATCCGAAAGTCTATCTTTATCGCTTATCCCTAGTTATCTTCATTTCATTTTCAAGTGATGTCACGCGGCAAATGCTCTATAATCATTACTAACTAATGACGAACAGGCTGTCAGTTGTTAAAAAAATTTAAATAATGAAAGAGCTAAAACATTGCCCGAAATTTTACAGCCAATTCTTCGCGATAACATTTCCCATAACAAATAAAGTCTTTGACAAGGATGTCAATGAAATTAAAAAGATATATATATATAATTCGACCGAGTTGAAATTAGAATTGTCGATGAAAAATAGCTTTTACACACAATTATAAACGTGTTTAAACAAAGACGTCTAAAATTTGATGATTATGTTTGGTAAACGATACGAACATCGCCGAGTCACATGTTGATTAATTTATGCAGGTGTTAAGTTAGCGTAAGAAAACTTTTCACTTAAAAAGCATCATATTTTCTCATAACTTTTTCTATATTCGATAACGTAGAAATATGATATGTCATTCGTAGGAGTCTTGCTTGAACGCCGATGAAAAGACTCTTTCATCTCCCAAGATTATGAGAAAGATGGCATTGTAATGTAACGAGTGGTGAAAAGTGTACTTTGAAAGTTGCAAGAAAAGCGAGAGCGAGTTTATCTTTCGACTGAATTCTACTCGAGGCATCTCAAGAGGCCTCTTCGAAAGGAGTCGAGGTCGAGCGATGGTTTGTGACGCATCGTAGAAAGACAGAAAGGGAGAGAGGGAGAGAGATAGATAGAGAGAGATAGATAGAGAGAGAGAGAGAGAGAGAGAGTGAGAGAGAGAGAGAGAGAGAGAGAGAGAGATCGCTAATGTCGCTGTATCAAAGCTCTCAGGCGCTGTGTGATTTTGAGAAAACTCGTGATTCTTAGGTGAGAAAAAGAGTCGAAAAGTCGTGCAGTGGTCCTTAAGCGTATTGTTTTCCCGGCTCCTTTATGGCCTCAATTTCGCGTAACAGCTAGATAAGATTAAAATATCCCTTACGCGTTTTACGTTTAATCCTCTCCGGAGAATTTCCTCTCGTCCCATTGTCAGTGTGGAGGAAGTTCCGAAATGGGGTTTACTTTTTTGTTTCGAGGAATAAAAATGCAGAGCCGCCCTAGAGGGGAAAATATTCCAAATATTCAGCGTCCGCGTACCACATAGAGAATAATAAACTAAGAACTGTCCCGTGCCCACGCGCTGTCCGGCCCTCCGTAAATATTCGAAATTCCAGGGGCAGGGGACGTGACCGAGAAAGAATTCGAGAGAGTCTTCGCGAGCGTATCCGTAAAGTAACGGTGAGGGGAAAAAATTGTAGCGGGAGGACGATTGCGACAACGCCAACGCCAACAACGGGAGCGAGACGAGTTCTCTTTGAATATGCCGCGCACGCCGACTTTTTCAAACCCCCTCCCCGCCACTCTCTCTCTCTCTCTCTCTCTCTCTCTCTCTCTCTCTCCCCTCTATATATATATATATATATATATATATACCTATCTATCCATCTATCACTCTTTATCTCTCTTTCTTCTACACCCCCATGAACGTGCATTACTGTACGCTGTTAAGAATAACACGCAGTCCCTGAAAATTGTTCTCCTCTTCTATCAAATTCATATATTATAAGCTCCTCGTTTTTATGTCCTTTCTCTTTTATGGGCTTTTTTCTGAAAGAGATCGTCCTATTACCTCTATTCTCGTCTATTTACATTCACTTATGAGCACCATTGTTCATTACCTCGCAGAATTCGAATGACATTTTATCGAGAATAGTTTTTTCATTCGTCGAGTAATTTTTACCAATTTTGGGCTACTAATTTCTTTAAATCATATAGGCACGACATTAATTCATATGAAAAGTTTACCGATATTTTGAATTCTTTCTACATATTATCCGATCCGCCCAAACGAATTATTATCATATTGTACATCGAATACATTACAGATACTTACATTTTCCAGTGCATTTGAAAACTATAGCCACCTTGAAATAAAATTTGTTCTCTTCTTAATTCTACTTTTGAAATATCTTGTATGTTTCTTTTAAAGCATCGAATATAAAGTAATAGTTTTCATTTGAGATTTTACGTACAAGAATTTTCTATCTTGTAAAAATACACTGTTATCATGTTCTCTTTTTATTATTCAATTTTATTTTTAATATTTTAAATATATTTTAAATAGGCCGATTCATGAGAAATATAAATAATATATCAATCGTTAAGTATAAAATATTTTTCTACATATATACTGGTGGAGAAATGAAAAACTATAATTTAAGTGCACATAATGCGTTACTTTTTTCATATATATATATATATATATATATATATATATATATATATATATATTATGACTATACCTTAATTTCTTCCATTCCTTTACTTTAAATAGATATGGTCACTAATTGTTTCAAATATAACTTTTCATTAGAAATCTTTTTGATTATATGCAAGATGCTACATTGTACGTCGATTTGATTTATTGTCAAATCTTCTGACATAAAAACAATATTACTTCTCGACACGTAAAAGTAGATAGAGTTGTATGCAAAATCTAGTATTGATAAATCGATTCGCTATAAATTTATGGTTATGCGTGACATTACTTATGTGATGATATACATTTGTTCTCTGCATTTGACATCATTTTTACGGTTTTGTCATATGACACAAAATTACATTTACAATACCTTTTGTATCCTAATAAACTATTATTCTGCATAGACAGTCGTGTTTTTACTGAAAAACAAAAAACAAAATAATCTCATTATATTAATTAACAAAATAAGATTTTTCTACAGGATTCTATTGATTTTGCTATTTACTGGTACACTAAGCGGTACCGATTTTATGATTAAAAAAACAAAATTAAATATAATTTTAGTAGTATTGAATGTAAATGTTTTAATTCTGTAAGGAGATGCACAGGATATTTCAATCTGTTTTGCAATAATACTTATAATATGAGCAAATCTCCACGGTGAATAATTTCAAATTGAATTAAAATTTATGAAGCACTTTTGTTAATATTCAGAATTCGCTAAAGGTAATGCGGGAAATAATTTAATTATAGCATTTAAATTCATAGACAAGTGATGTAATACAACAAATGAGCTGGCTTGGTATACTTTATACAAATCAACGATTGAAGTATAAAAGGAACGTAACCTTTGTCAAATCACAGGGGCTGTCAGGCCGTCGGGGTGGGAGAGCGGCTAATTCACATGGATGCTCATCTGTTTAGTTGCCTATTCATCTATCGCTTCCAGCAACAGCTCAATCGCTGTTCGCCTCGAGTATATTCAGTGCTTGGACCGATCGAACGATATACATTCAGGACTGATATAAACACGCGGGGACACATCGATTAAAAGAGAGTGTGTGAAAATCGAACGACTATCTCGTCTATAGGTGTTGCTGATAACAGTATGAATGATGAGCAGCTGGATAGAGGATTCGAGTATGCTGGAATTCTTTCGTAACAATTGCCTTCTCGAAAAAATTACGGATTCGTCCTTCACGAGATCACAAAGCACACAACGGAAAAAATAGCTATCGTGCCCTCTAAGTTGATCCAAGTCTTTCATATCCTATCAACGACACTAGTAGTACCGAGGATAAATGAGTTACGGTACATTGAAAATGAGATTGAACACGACCCCAAGCTTTATTACACCTGGCCGGTAGAAACGAATAGATCAACGATTTAATATAAATCACGCAGATATTTAAGGGATGTCCGAAGGGAGAATACGATCTTACAGCAGTTGTTGATTTTTTTTTTTTTTTTTGGGCTTGAAATAATTATTGGAAGGACGGTGCATAATCACTAGATCTATGCATGATATAACACATAAGGACACTCGTAAGAAAAATCAATTCTATTAATTTTATTATCATTAAACCAGTCAAGTTTTGTCAGTCATTAGACAATATCATTCGATAAAGGAAAGAAGATAATTTTATTCCATAACTAATTCGATAAATTTTAATTAAGTTTTTTGTTAAATAAAAGTTGGAAATATTAAAAAAATCTTACTCTAGTATTCGAATATTTTACTTAAGTTTCCAGATTATTTGTTTAAGAATATTCTTAAAATTATATAATTTAAATAATTAGCAAAACATTTTTGTGTTTTATTTTTAAAAATGTTTCCGTTTCAATTAAAAATTAAACCACATATAAGTTTTATACCATTAAAGTAACGTACGATAAAAATCATTTCCGAAACAAAAAATATAAAAATTATCAAAAATATTAAAATATTAAAAGCTTTAATCATGCAAAAAAAAGTTCAATATCGTAACGATGGTAAAGAGAGAAGAATAACGAAAGAAATAAAATCATAATGTTTCTTAAGAAGACATTAAAAGATCGTTATTTTATACAAAGTTGTAACTAGAAATATTTTACTTACAGTTTATGTAAAAGTAGAATTAGATTAACTAGATTGTCTCAGGTAAAGCAACTTTGTGCTTCTATTACACCGTACTTTAAAAACTTTAAACAAGTTTCTTAAAAACGAATATCCTCCAACTAATAGAAACAAATTCAACCAATAGAATTAACAATACATTAGAATTAACAGTTACATTGTTAATATTAATATTAAATGAAACGGGAGTCTTTGGCATAATTAAGAACTAATGTAAATGTCTGTTCTCAAAATTTGAATTTGTTTACTTTCACCAATTTATTAAAACAAATTTTTCATTTTTGCTTTAAGAGGTGCCTTAAATAAATAAATATTATTCAGTATGTATTAACCATTTTTATATTACTCAATATTTTAAGAAAAAATTTATGATATTTTTATTGAAAAATAATGATGTTTCTAAATGCAAAATAGCTTAAAATCTTTATTTCTCTTGCAAATTGTTGGCTCCATCATTTTTGCCTATTTTTATTTTCATGACCGTATGCTTTAATAAGGAGCTAAGGATTTTGCTATTTAGTAATGCTGTGTTAATAAATTAAAACATTTTACGTACTAATTTATAAATCTGTGTGTGTAGCGCGCGTGTGTGAGTGCGCGCGCGTGTGTGAGTGTGTGTATGTATGTATAGACACCATGTATACACAAATATTTCTCGAAATAAATATCATAATGTTCGAAATGTTTAAGGGTTCATTCACTCGATTACTTTTTTATTTTTTCATTTAAAAATAACACTAAAGACTACTTTATTGCGCTCTTTAAACTATACGATATTCTTCGCTATATTTTAAAGTACTGCGTATAAGTATATTTTTAATGCATAATTTAATATTTTTGAGATGATGCTATATCAAATAATTATTTGATTTTTATTTAACTAGTTATTTACTTATTATTTTAACAACATTTATAAATTTTTTAATCTAATGACATTATCCGTGTTAATAAAGTAAAATAAATCACACTAATGTTTATATTCATATATATATATGCACTATTGTATTATCATTACTGAAGAATTATTTCGAGAAACGTCTAGCTATTTAAAAGTTTATTCTAAAAAAAAGACACATAATGGCAGATTATGACATTTTAAAGAAAGAATGACTCGGGATTTTTCATGATTAAAAATTTTTATGTAGAAAGTAAATAATGTTCGATAATCTATTGAACTGTATTACTTTCTTGAAGGCAAATTAATTTTAAGATAAATTATTATTTGAAAAGATGAAGAATTAATCGTATTAGAATTTAGCCTTTGAGATTTACTTTTACTTTACTAAAATCAAATGTCCATTAGCAAAGAATTTGTTATCAAAGAATACTATATATGTTCCTCTCTGCGCGCGCGCGCGCGCGTGTGTATTTATGAATACGTGTATATTATTTCTATTTCTCTTTGATGTAATTGTAATTCTTTCTACATATACAAGTCGGATAAAGTTTAAGAAAAACTTTCAAATCTATCCTCTCAACGTGAATGTCAAAAAATTGATTTTCACCTCTATCAATCAATCGGTGATTATCAATCGCTATGAATCGTAAAATGCAAGCTGTGCCCCAATTGTCAGCAATTTCAATTTATAATCACAGCAGCTTAATATACCCGAAGTGTGACGTTGCAAACAGGTTATAAGGCTCTCTCGAGCGAACTCCATTTCGCCCGCAAAGATAACTGATAAATCTTTAAAAGGTCCCCTTTGAAAAAGAAAACTCTTCTTTTTACGGGCACTCGACGTGCTCGATAAAGGAAGAAGGAATGGCAAAGTTGGGCGTCAAATAAAACGTGCGCCCTGGTACATAGGGAGACCACAGTTGCTGGCCTTTCGATTTTTGCGCGGCCCACGAATTTGAATGCGGTCGCACGTAGGACGACGCGCCATGGAACGGACGATATTGTTGAAGAAAAAAGGAGGATTGGTTAGTTAATGTCCGGAAGCAAGGGGCCGAACCCGGAAAATCCCGACTCCATTTCATTGTGTGGGACTTTTATTCCCGTCTTACATTAATCATCGATTACCCGCGACTACGTTTCCGTTGAAAAGGACGGGATGAAGTTAGATATCTCGTGGATGAAGGGCGTAAATGAATTAGGAGAGAAAATGAATTGGGTGTAAAGAAACAATGGGAATAAGTCTTCTTCTTACTTTTTTTCTTTCGCGTGATATCTCACGAAGCCCCGGAGCGCCGTGGGGCTGGAGAAAACTTTCCTTCTCGATTGCCTGTTGATTCGTGACGGAGCTCGGGCACGTTGCCGTCTTCAAGCCTCGGTAAAATTTCAATGAAGGACAATCATTAAATAATTCAATGATAGAAATTTCGCCACTTTAGCCCATCGTACCGGGACTTTTCAATGACAATGCGAGTTGGGAAGAGATGGGGACGAAGACGGCATAATATGCAAGCCATTGAGCAGCCTCCGTTTTCCCTTAGATGTGTTGTGGATGGATATTGAATGAAGAAAGGAGCAGGAGCGAGCGAATGCCTGTCGCCGAGACACAACGGATGTGTCCTGCTCGAGCGTATCGACCTTCCCGATTGTAAAGTAAAGAAGAGCATGAGTGTCAGTGCGAGCTGGAGGCACGAGATAGAAAAGACACGGAAATAGAGGAGCGGGGTTGTAGGTAAGTATCTAGGGGGATGCGGTTGTAGCTCGAGGCGCCACGCCCAACTCGCGTGTACATCTTTTTCCCTCGTATAACCGGCTGGTCGCTATACGCGACTCGTTGTCCCTTTCCCTGGTAATTGGGGGTAGTGGGAGTCGCGAGATGGAAAAATAGTGGTGAAAATGAGGGGAAAGTAAAACTGCGCGGGTGTGGGAGGGACTGTGGGAGGAGGTGGGATGGACCGGGCGGGGTTGCAAAGAGAGACGGGAGGGCGAGATGCGTTGGATAACGAGCCAACAGGAGCAGGCTTTTCAACCACTTTCGAGTCGGAGCGAAGCAGAGATCGCGTCGACTCCCGGCTTCGGTATGATTTAACGACATCGTCGGACTTTAATGCCTCGTTACGAGGACGAATGGAGTAGGGCAGAGCTTCTTTCTTGCGATTCACGGCAGCTCAAATAACTGGAAAAGTACTTTCTTAAAACAAAAAAAAAACAAAAAAAAAACCAGAAACAAAAAAAAAAAAGAAAAATAATAAAACAACTAGAAATAAATAATAAATAAAAGAAAAAGAAAAGTATGACAGCGTCCACTTATATTCCATTTCCCTCCAACCATCTACTCTTTTCATTAATGATTTCTTTCATAATTTTCCGGGAACCTATTAATTTATTTACGCCCTTAATGCGCTACTTATTTTTGAAGATTTGACAAGCCGTGTAAAAGTGTTGGCTTTGGTGTTGCAGGTCCCTCTTTAAATAATTTCGAAAATTTCGCTATAAAATCCTCATCCAATGCCATACATGCAGAGCGCATCTTACATATTCTGCACACGTTAAAATCCAATATTTTTGCCTATAACTATGTGAATGCGACAACGGAATCGTGTAGATACAGAGCGAGAGAGAGAGAGAGAGAGAGAGAGAGAGAGAGAGAGAGAGAGGAAACGTAAAGTGCGAGCGGACGCGCGGATGCACGGATGCGCGGCAAAAGTAATTTTATTTTTCCTACAAAATGTAATCTTCCATGTACGCAGGTACGTGCGAAATACCTTCGTTTCGTTTTGGTACGGCCGAGTCGACGTATTACGTGTCGCTGTTCCCAAAACGTGACGTGTGTTTCGACATTCTCGAAAGGAATGTTTATTTTCTTTTATTTCAATTGCGCTTGGCTTCGAATTACAAAAATTGTTCGCACGATTCATCAGTACAATAGTACCGTATAAATAATGTTTGATGTATACAATTTGATATACAATTAAAACGGTAAGTCACAACGTATTTTAAGAACCCATTCGTATTGGCGAGTATTTTTGTTTGATGAAAGAAATTTGAATTTTAATTGTAATAAAATATTCTAAAATTATCGTGCATAGAAATTCTTATTATTATAATTATTTCATTTATTTTTAATATTCCTATATTAAAAGGAAATATTCGTATTATTCGCTCGTTTAGCCGTAGTTCGACAAAATCTTCGAAATTTCTTCAATAATTACAAAGTAAAAACTAATAACAGGAGAGAATTTTATCGAAATAAATATTAAAATATATTCCGGGTAATGCGTACGATTAACGTAATGGCACATAATATTTTTTATATCTTATATCGTGAAAGTTTTAAATGCTTTACAGTAATTCCAACTTACACTCATTTTGTACATGTCATTCATTTAAACTTAAAATTCTTCTTATTCAAGCACACTTTTAATTATTAAATAAGCTGTGTTACTGAAAAAAAAAAAGAAAAAAAAAATTTAATATATTAGTATATAAAATGAAAAATATAGAAATATATTATATTTGTTGCTCATAAATTGCTATATAAAAATATGCACTGCGAGCTCTCAACAAATTGGACTGTTTATAAGAAGAATAAAAAATTTTAATTTCGTTTCAAATTTATTACCCGTATATTCATAAATTCAATTTAATGCCTCGATTGAAAATAAATTTCAAGCTTTGCTTTGAGGGGTCTAACTTTACCTTTTTGACGCTTACTGTATTTCATGTTCCTGGCACTTACTTTGTATGTCAAGTGATATCAACGTCGTAGAGTACATCCTTTTAACGTTTTTCTTCTATAATTTGAAACCAAGATATCGTGAAAAAGTTCCGAATAGCGTGAAATAATTATGATGAGAGAAAACGAAAAAGTACGTTATTTGACTTGGAATACAAAAAGTAGATTCGCCCTACAGTAAGAAAGTAGATGGAATCACGAGCTTTCTGTGTTTCCGGTTTGGAGCTACCTCGAATCCTTGACACCTGGAACGAAGCCAAAGCCAAAGCCAAAAGCTCCGGTTCTGAGTGCAGTATAAAATGGCCGGCGGTCGCGGTGGCGGCAGCGGCGGCGGCGCGAATGGCGAGGGGGATGTAAGAGCGGAGGGAATAGGAAGGCGCACTGCGCCGGGAGAACGTCGACCTTACGTACACGTCGACAGCAGGCGTCCAAAATTATTGCATCGCTGCGTCAGCGTGTTACGATGTTTGTTTTCGTCCTTCCGCGAGTCCCACCTCTTTATCTATCTCTCCCTCCACCATTCCATCTCTTCTCTATCTAACTTGATCTCCCACCCGCTGCTTTCCTCCAACTTAAACTTTTATTATCTTATCCCTTATTATTCTTCGAGACACTTTCCGCGTTACTATCTTTTCTCATCGGCGAAAAGACTAACCGTTGCTCGACAAATGTTCTCTCCATAGCTTTAATTTGGATTTTCTTTAGAATCCGAATAGCAAGCAGCTTGGATCGTCTTCATCAGTATCAAAGAGAAAAGTGGAGAGTAAAAAAAGCGGAGCGCCAGAGTTTCTCAAAATCCGATTAAGTCAAGTTGGTCTTAAGCGGCTTTCGTCGAAGTTAGAAACTTAACGAGAGCTTCGACTGAACTTGAACGTTTTCCTAAAATTTGATGAGTTTTGTCTGTAAATAAAAACACTTCATCTGCTTTTGTTTTTCCATTGAATGCTCCATCAGCTTCAGTGCCACTGAATCCCTTCCCTGTCTACTCCACTGCCAATTTTTAGCACTGAAATTTTTAGAAAATTTTCAGCGTTTTGATGGAAATACGGTGACAGTACTAAGTGCTGATTAATATAACACCTCGACGTGTGAAGAATAATACGGATGAATGATGAATAATGATTAATATCGATATGAGTGAACTGCTACAGTGAGAACTGGCTCGTCTACTTTCAATTATCAGCCAATCAGGACGATTCAAATCAATCGCTGCCCCCGACTATTCATTACGATCGCACAAACGTGTCCTTGGCAGGGTAAATTGGAGATGGCAGCTCAACTGCAGCTTAGTTCATTTGGTTCTCAATTCAAATTAGCATCAGGCATTGAATGTTCTATTATCAACCTCCTACCCACAACCATATATTTATACGAAATTTTCAAAGATGATAATTGAATGCTATTATGTAATACGTTTCTCTACGTTCAAAAGTTTTGTCTGCTCAATCATCTGGAGACTTTTCACGAAGATACACATTATGCGCTATTTGACTTAAACGAAATAAGCTTTACAATCACATTAGTTTTTAATTTTAAAGAAATTTCATAGTCTCATTAGATTATTTAGAGCCTTTCTGTTAATTATTACAATTATCATAGTTTATTAAGATTATTGGTGTAAGGGAAGGGATGTTTATCTAAGAATTATATGCCTTAGCAAAAAGAATATTATATTCTTTATTATACAAAATTTTCAATTCTAACATTTTTAACAAATATTTACAGCAAAGATTCGTAGCTTCCGGCAGATTAAACTTTCACGTTTATCAACAAATATCAATTACAAAATATTATTACCATTAAATTGAATATAGAATACGATTCAATTAAACGCAATTAATGAATATTAAATTTAATTATCGACCACAGTCTAACAAAACCCAAAAGCAGCAAATAACACGACGCGTATCTAAAAATACAATATGTATTGGTATTAACAGTTTACTATTGCGTTACTATTTGCAATACTTCTTAAAAATGAACGTATTACATAAATATATTATTACAGTAATAACAGTAATGTAATGAAACTTATTTTATAAACCACTAAATGCCGATCAATAAGTTGTGCGTGCGTGTGTGCGCGGGCACGTGTAGTAAAATACTTTTGAGCTATAATAACTACAGCGCTAAAGAGTAATTGTTCAGCTCATATTCTCAGGTAATCACTGGTCTGATCGCTTGTCCACGATCATGTGAAATCACCGAGCCCTTTGATCGATAAGCTCATCTTCTACCTACGCTTCCGTTTAAATTTCGAGAGACGGCGAGTCGCGGTGACTGCGCGCATCGACCAAAATATTTATAAAAGCAAACCCAATTATACGAGTTTTAGTGATAATAAAGCCAGCTAAAATGTCCCGTATAATTCTATGATTTCAGATTAAATTACCTGGTGGCTGGCCTGACGCCATCCTGGTACCACGCGACTAATGTCGCTCTCCACGCTGCGGCTTGTATGCTAGTTACGAGGGTGAGTCTGGTGGTGGCGTCGCTGCGCCCGGGATTCGCCGCCCTGACCGGACTTCTTTTTGCTGCCCATCCAATTCACACTGACGCCGTAAGCCCGACATTTTTTTACATTAAAGCGCTCCTTCTGTCGGATCTTTTGCGCCAGAGGACGCGAATAAAATGCCCAGACTTTTCCTTTCCAACTTTTCTCTTTGACGATTAATGTTGCACGCGTTACGTCTGGCCTATCCACTCGGCAAATAATTAGATGAATAGAAAAGAGAAAGACGAGACACAATATTCATTTGTAACCGCGCTGGTCAGCATAAATTTTCGAACAGTCCCCTTCGGCTTAACGTATTTGCCTTCATAATTTCATTCAAACCCTACCACCGACTCCCTCAACACCCCTTCCCACCCCTCCCTACCGCCTTTTTTTTTTATAATTTTTCATTCTATGTACTAAGTGAATTACTTGCCGTATGTTTATTCTGCAAGTAGATTATTGCTTCAATTTATGCGATTCGTGTACTCAACGAATCTAATGTTTATATATGTCTACGTTTATTTTATGTACGAGCTGTTTTATAAAGTTTGACACTTTATGAACCAACGAAACGTAATTTACAGCGCTATAAAAAATTATAATATTAAAAAATAAAGCACTTCATAGCAGTTTAATGCGCGTAATTGCGATAAAAGTTTAATATTTAGCTAAACATTTATAAATCAATAACTTTACATTGCTATTAACATTGATATTAAAATTATGTATAAATAAAAAAAATATATATATAGATATATATATATATTTATGAAAATTTCTGATGAGTAGTCAAGTAGGCTCTATGGTTAATTACTAAATGTGTCGAAAAGCTACTGCCCTCTTCATGCGAAGCTAATTACCACGATCTCGATTTTTAATCCTATATTTAACGCCATAAATCTAGTTATCCAACGAGTATTATTTTTAATATATAATATTCTAATTACCCTTTAATAACATAAAAAGTATTGGGAAAGTTAAAGTTTAGATAAAATTTTAAATAAAAAGAAGAAAATGATTTCTATAAACGCAAGCAAACTATAATTGACATTCGACGCACGAATTAATTGCAAATTTCTTTAATATAAGCTAAAAGAAAATAATGATAATTTACGTAATAGGAGATAAAGAATGTAAAGCACTTAAATTTACGATTTTATGCAATCTCAGTGGCTTTATCAGTATAAAAATTCATTTGGAAAATAAGCCATTATTAGTGCAAATAATAATCTGCTGATAAACATACAGTTGCGTGGATATTCAGTTGGTACGAATCTCTTGACATGCACTAAGTCCTGCTAAAGTCTAAATTAAAGCAGTGACTGCAGTCATTCGGCTCACTGGCGAGGCTATAAATAATCAAGATTGTAGCTAATACGTTTCCCGATGTTTACAGTTCGACGTTCTTGCGGTTATCTGCTGTTTCAGAGAATGCGCAACAACTACCCGGAGAGTGTATCGCCGAGTACGGCTCAGCTATTGAACGAAACCTGTCCCGATATATACAATGCACCAGCCATTACAAAGGATTAGAGCACAAGGGATAATGTGTGCGTGTGCGCTTGTGAGGGGACATAGAGAGACGGAGAGAGAATAAAAGATGAAGTGCAGAGAGCATTCACCATAAGTGACAGTGTTGTAGCAGTCTTAATGTTCCCTAAGGTGTCGTTATCTCGCGAGATTTACGCTCTCCAGCGTAATTTTTTCACTCGATTACAGCATTATCGGTTCGTGATTTACAAGTGTAAAAAGACTTAGAACACAATCACATAAGAAATTGTTCGTTTCTTGAGAATCGTAGAAATCGCTTGTTATATGCTGTTGTAAAGACAGGCATATTCTCATTTGATATGAATTATATTAAAATTATAATTGATTAATTTATAAGTTTAACTTAATTTTGTTATAAGTAATATATCATTTTCATAATATTTTTTAATATTTATTTTTTCTAATATCCTTATTTATTAAAATTAATTGTTATTCTTATTAATCAATTAGGGATAATAAAAATAGTAAAACAAAAAAGAGAAAAAAAAAATAAAGGAAAGAGGAAAGGAAGAAATGAAACAAATACGAATTATTTCTTGAAAATTTCTCGAGCTTTTTTTTGAGATACATCGAGTATGAGAAAAAGGAGGAATAAAGATTGATGAATTAGAAAGAAGGATGAGAATTGATCGATTATATGCATTTTGCGGTAATGAATTTTTTCCGCGGGCGATGCAATCTCGCTAATCCAGCAATAAGCAATTTAATCCTTCAACGCAATGGACGTGAGTACATTATTTTGGTCCAAAAATTTCACGGAGTCGCTATTATAAACGCAGAGTATAGTGTACAGAGTACACTGTTAGGCGATTCGAAGGCGGATCATTTCATCGTGGGTGGTAGCGATGCGATGTCACATCATTGCTCATGCCGGACCCAAGCGAGGCTTGTACTCCTTGTCAAGATCAGTTTGCACTCGTGTTGACCTGGGACATAGGGCCAGACAAGCAGATACATTCGAACGAGATAGAAGAGAGAAAGAGGGATGGTGAGAACGAGAACGAACAGTAGAGAGGACAAGCATCTGTTTACCGCAATGATCAAGTTACCGTAGGAGTACCCATACCACCGGCTTCCCCGTGCACATATACGTTTGAAAGCAACTGCCTTAATTAAGTTGTAGCTCATTGAGCCAAGATAAAGGAAAACGGAAAACCCTAGTCCTACGTAAAATATAAAGAGCAATTCTTGTCACGTAACCTGACATTTATTATAAATGTTACACAGATGTAAAAACCTCGTTTAGTCATAAGTAGCATATTGAATTCGTGCTAAAATACTGCACTTAGAATTATTATTTTAATGAATACAAGAAAACTTGAAAGCCTTATCTAGCTAGATTAAATGGTATGATATATATATATATATATATATATATAAACTACCGTGTTGGCAATTAATGACATCGAGCATGCAAGAACTAAATGTATTTCCTAAAATTGTATTTTCTACGCTTTTTCCCGTAATTTTCAAATAAAAGGAACGACATTGAATTGAAAATTTAAATAAAAATATATATATATATATATATATATGATTTAAAGAATTTTTTTTTCTCTTTGTAAAATATCGTGACATTTTGATCTTATATAAATAATACCAATACGTATATACTAATATTTAAAATTCCAGTACAGTTAATAAATTATAATATAGAGCTTAAAATGGTTAGAGTTTTATTTATAGCTATCGACAAATTAATATATTAATAAGTAGAAAGCCAATTCACAAACATTGCGTAGATGTGAAGTTAAACATTATTATTGAATATGATTTAAGTTGCGAGTCATGTACATAAAAGAGAGAGAGAGAGAGAAACATCATATTCATTAGGAGAAATGAAAATAATCATACTGATCAAAAAACAATAGATAATTACTTATTTCAATATTCGTAATGAATTATTTGTAGATTATTTTTTATAATGCAATTATAACAAACAATCGATTTAATAACAAAAATATATTTTTAAGGTAAATAGACTTATATTAATATGTTATAAGGTTAATGTTGTAAATTTAAATGGATGATAAAATGTAAAGGAAACATCCGTACAGGAATAAGTTTAATTAATTCAGTTTTTATAAAATAAGCTTCGAAGTATATAAAGCAAGTGCATATTAAGCAACAACAAAAAAAAACAAAAAAAAACAAAAAAAAAAACAAAAAAAAGCAAAAAAAAAACAAAAAAAAAACTAGGTACAAGCCGCGGAAACTTTGAGTAGAGTAACTAAAAAATAATTTTGATTTATGTTAGCCCAGTTATTAAAAACAAAAGTTAAAGTATTATAAAAGCGAATTTATCTACAAAATTATATAATCGAACAGAAAATTCTATGAAAATATAAACAGGAGGATATAATTTTGAACATTTTTTGTATTAACTAATAACCTATTTCCTTTTATTTCATCCAAGCTATTAATGAAGCTCTATATTTTAGGAAGTAATAGGTAAGTTATGACATAGATTATAAATATACTTGGAACTCAGATTAATGAAGCACTGCGCTTTAAAATCAAGGTACTCGAGAATGTCATTATGTAGTAGGGAAGTATAGTTAATTGTGCAAAACTAAAGATTGCACATGTAATTTCATACTCTCGCGTGACACTAAATAACTACCGCATATCAATTTATGTAAAAAAAAAAAAAAAAAAAACCCCCATTGACTTAATATAATTCACGAAAGAAATATGAAAATTTTTATAAAACAAATTCCGCATCACCGACGATATCATTTCAAAATTCATTCAAAATTTTTCGTAATTATTAATTTACCGCTCTGTTAGTTGATTTGCCTTTGATTTAAGCAATTATAATAAACATTTCTCTCTTTATTTTATAAATATTCAAGTGAAATCTGCGTATGACATAATTTTTCAAACGGTAGTACAAGTATCGATGCATTAATAAGTAAAATAATTAAGTATGCGATTGATAATTTATATTTGTTAACCAAATAAATTACAATATTAAATGTGGTCAACCTGTCTACAAGTTTTATGATTAGCGACAATTTCTGTCGTATGAGAATACACGTAATGTTATAGTAATTGATATAGTTGAAGAAAGTCAGTTAAATCAATTATGAGACAAGAGCTACAGCAATATAATGCAGAAATTTAATAAATTAAAGAAAAGACAGCAATGAATGAAAAAGATTAAAAGCATTAGAAAATATACAGAAATTATTAATACTAAGAATTACAATGACAAAAATTCTTAAGAAATACTTTCATTATATTATACAACGTATTTTATAATCAAAAAAGTTTTAGAAAATTAGACTAACGCGCGAATAAGATTGTCTCTTGGAGAAGAATTCATAAAAATCACGGGAGGAGAAGATTCTTCAAATAACTTAAAGAAAGTTCACTTTCCAGTAAATGAATATACGTAATAAAGTGTTTTAATTAAGCTCAGAGTTCCTAGAAAACAGTAATTATAAAATTTAAGACATTAGTAAATTGTACATTATGAAAGTTTTAATCGATAGATATTATTATTAATAATATTGATGCGAATTATATCTAATTTAAAAAAATATATAATTAATGAGTATTTAATGTATTTATGTTAAAAACTTTGACGAGGTAGCACTTAGATTTAAAATTGCTAATGAAATCTTCAAGCAAGAATTCAATTACTAATAATAGAAATTTCTTCTTCATAAATTACCTTATAATTAAAGCGGCGATGATTGAAATACTTTAATTTGTAGAATAGATAATAAGAAATACACGTATACATCACTATTTGCTATACATGGGTGTTTCAATTCAATTACGAAGATGTTTCACTTCATTTATAGAGATGTTTTAGCTCTGACATCACCCCGGGGGTAAATATTTTAGAGATATAATAAAGAGCTTAAACAGTGATCACAGAGGCTCGTTTACAGCTATTGTCAACTTGAAGTTGGGACAATGAGAAGTGAGCTGCTCGAATGAATCACAGATGCACAGTCAAAGATCGTTGGTTCTGAAGGGTGCTTCGAGCTTCGAGTCTCAAGCACAACCGAGAGTGAGAGAGTGCGAAAAAGGAAGTGAGCGAGATAGATAGAGTGAGAGTGAGAGAGAGAGAGATATATATATGGAGAGAGATAGAGAGATAGAGAGAGAGAGACAGACAGAGAGAGACAGAGAGAGACAGAGAGAGACAGAGAGAGACAGAGAGAGAGAGAGAGAGAGAGAGAGAGAGAGAGAGAGAGATTGACAGAGAGTGAGAGACAGGGTGAGTGAAAATGAGTGTCGGCGAGAGGGGAGGAAAGAAAGAACTATATAGGAAGGAGAAGAGATAGACTAACGCATAGCACAGAAAGTTAAAGAGAGAAGATCGATGTTTTCGAACGGATATAAGAGAAGGATGGAGGGAGAGCGAGAGAGAGAGAGAGAGAGAGAGAGAGAGAGAGATTGACGAAAAAGTGTGTCAGAAACAGGGGGGGAAGAGAATATAGAGCGATAAGAGGTCTACCATTTCAAAATTCGTTTTATGGTTCGGTTTTATTTTTATACTCTCCTTCAATGAATTTGTAATCATAATTGCAATAATAGATTTTCTTTAAAACCAATGTTTATCATTATACTTTATACCATTAGTTAGAGGAAATAAAAGAATTCATGTACAAATATCATTTCTAATTTCAGTGCTAATTTAAGCTTCAACCTACTTGGGGCCATTCCAATTAAAATCGAATTAAAACTGAATTTATATCTTTTATCTGAATACATGTCTATAATAATAAGGTATTTCAGATGTCGTCGAATTAATTATAGTCATTCGTTCGTATGAAATCGTTCAGTCACTCTTCACATAGATTTCAATCAGTTTAAAGCAATAAAAGTCTGTAACTTGAATCTGTCTTTGTAGTGACGAAGAAAGAACGAAGGAATCAAGAATATCGATTACTCGCTTAACCAACTCGTAAAACCTTCGTCGATTTAAGAAGCCATTAAAGGAAATTGCAGGAATGGATAAGAGAAAAAAGAAAGAGAGAGAGAGAGAGAGAGAGAGAGAGAGAGAGAGAGAGAGAGAGCACCAGAGTATAGTGTGCTCCACACTTTTCTAGAATGAAGATTTTAATGTGCAAGTTAAGTATCCCTTTACTCTCATGTACTTATATATCTTGGAGTAGAGAGAAAAGTCAGTAGCTCAACATTCCTGACTGCTGTCAAAATCGTGACGTCTTTAAGATTCTTCAAGCGCATCAGAACTTCCGTTCACATTCTTCTTCTTCTTCTTTCCGATCAGAATATTAAGCACACTTGTTATTCTATAAAGTTACTGGACGTATCCTGCAAAATTTTATTTTATTATTTCACCAGTATATTATATTAACGGCAAAGGAGTCAACATTTTAATTCCTTCGATAAATATTTGATTTCATACCATAGATGCCGACGGAGATGTTGTTATGTAAAAAGTAAATCGATCATTCAAACTAAAACTGACTTTGAAGATTGATTATAAAACCTGGAAAATATAAAGGTGAAGCAAAACACTTTCATTGTAAGAAGGAGAATAAAAAAAGTATTTGTAGGGAATTTTTTTTTTATTTTGCTATACAATTCTAATAATTTATTAAAATGTCTATGCTATGAAATATTTGAGAATTTGAGAATTTGTTCGACTAAGAATTGATATAAAAATAATTTATTTATACAACATAAATTTTCTTTCGAATAACAATACATTTTTTATAATATTAAACTAAAATTTAATAGAGCAAATATAACAAACGCATATATAAGAAAAAAAATTAAAGATTAAATTGTAAATTGCAAACTTTAATAATAATAAACTTATAACCTTATAAACTTATAAACTTAAAAGAAAAATTATGAATAAATATAAACATTTTTTATAATAAATCATTATTTAATTTAAAATATTATAACTGAAACTGTTCACGAGAAAATGCAGTCGAATATTAATTATAAAATAGAAATACTAATTATAAATCCAATCTCCCTGAATTTAATAGCAAATAATGTCTTTATACGTAAACAATATTCTAAAACTAAATACAATAAAATAAATGCAATACAATCCTTGCTTCAGATTATTATGTTATATTAAATAATAATGATTTATTAATTAATAATTATTCAGTAATATTAAAATGTATTATTCATAAATTCATGAATCAGAACAACAACAATTATAAATGTACTCGATATCCACATTCACATTGAAATAATTCCACATTTCTTCATTATTCGTCTTGGCATTTTATCGAATACCAAAGATTGTACGTTATGATTTAATTGTCAGAAAATAGTAAGGGAATTTGTCATTTGTAATTTATGTATTTGATAGAATATATTAAAGACGCCAAGATAAATAGACCAGATAAATATCATTACAATATTAATTTCAATTACATGATCCAGAAACGTGACGATCAAAACTTTTATACTGAGTTATACGTTGAACTTAATTTAGCAGACATGAATAAGTTAGGACACGTAAGAATCGAAAGCAATTATAAATATAAGTGGCAATATTTATGGAATTTACGAGAGAAAAATTTCGTTTTAATAAGTACAAATATTGATATGGAAATATAATTAAAAATAATATCTTTCACATGGATAGTTAATAAAGATCAATTTTATAAAAATGGAATTGCGAATTAAGCAATATGATTTGTGATGATGATCTTAGATATTACTTAAATTAAGATATCTGAGGAGTATAAATATTGTTGGAACAATTCCAAAAAAAAAAAATTTATATTTTAAAAGTAGAATAATGTCTATGTAGAAAATAAGATAATTATAAAAAATCCAAGGATATATTTTTTATGATTTAGATAAAAGAGAAATCCTACATTTTATTCTTGTTTGAAAGGCAGTAATAGATAAACGAAATTAATTTACTCCATTATCCGGAGAGAGATAGTGAATAGCCGAAAGTTTAAAATAAGATTTATGGCCAATAATATAGTTATTTTTTGTTCAATTTTCGATTAACTAAAATATTTACTCTACGTCGAAGCATCTACGGCATCCATTCCAGGGTAAACTTAACCTATAGCTTTATCTATCTGTATCATTTTCTTTGTCTCTCTACTAGCGTTTTTTTTTTATCTTTTTAACATTTAAAGAATAATATTTATCACTATTTATCGAATAATGGCAGTTGAAGTGTGCTAATTTTATTAAGTAATCAGAACGTGCATAATAATGTCTAAGCGTAAAAATATATTTGTCATAAGATCTTAAATGACAATATAATGTCCCTAGATTATTCAAAGGATTTAAAAAAATAATTTTGTATTTTTGTGAATTATAAGTATAAAAATAAGTACAATATATTTTCAACAATAAATCTCACGAATTTACAGCAGTTTGACTTAAATGTGCTATATTTCTTATCTACACATTCTAAAGACACGTCGTCGTTTCTCGACACATACATCATCTCATCCTGGTTTAACAATTTAATTTACAAAAACAAATTTCAGTAACTACATAGTCGACCATATTCTCATTCCCCCTTCTCATTTTACCTAACATGCCTTTCTTCATCTCATGCATTTTCTTGTTGCCAGATGTTTCCTTGCTATTTGCACTACTATATCTCGAGATACTTTCAAGTATGCCTGAATACTGATATTTCGCACACAAATGTCAGGTGTTTATGCACACGTACCTCGTGGCCATTTTCATAGGATCTTCTTCGTCGCAATTTTATGGGACGATGATGGTACACCTGTGCGTGTCATTTCCGTATTCGTAGGCTAACAATTGTTAAACAATCGTATAACGTTATTCGTTCCTATCTCTCTCTATTATCTCTAATATCTCTCTCTCTCTCTCTCTCTCTCTCTCTATATATATATATATATATATATATATATATATATATATCATTCTTGAACTTCAAATTTCTCAATCTGTAGATAATTATGTCAAATTGTTTCATTAACAAAAAACAAAAACAAAATAATTTCTAGCTGTAGGTCACAAATTAAAATAGATTGAACTTTTAATTAAAATTTAATAAATTTTTCAAATATTTCGATCGATTTATAGTTTTATATTTTATTATACTTTATTTAAATTATGTTGAAAATTTTACAAAATACGTTAAACGTAATAGCCAATTCATTTTTAAATAAGACTTATAATAACAATTCATTTGATTAATAATTCAAATTTTTATGTATCTTTTTGTTTCAAATATTTTAATAAATTGTTCGCTATTTTGTTCTTATTCAACATATTAATATAACCCAAATTTATTGACGTTCTTTTCATTTTTATTAACATTTACATTATTTTTTATAAAAAAATTTCAATTTAATTTTTATTTTCCCAATTTTTACACGAAAATTCGATAGATGGAATATACTTTATTTAATTTTATTATAATTTTATCAATTAATTTAAATTACACGGCCAACTTCTTTCCAAAAGTACAACGACATTAAGATCATTGATTCAGTCAATCATAAATTAATTTAATTAATAAACGTCATTTTTATTGTAAAAATCTTATCTTATAGTGGAAATAGAAATATAGACAGAAATTATTACCTAAAACACTGAAAACAATATAATAATAAGTATATGTAATATAACAATAATATAATAATAATATAAAAAGTTTATAGCACAGATACTCGATAAATTTTTGAACGCGTAAAATCTAACAGAGGCTTAATTTAAATAATTTTGGAGACTGGAGATAGTTGAAAGTGAATTCATCGAGAGCCAGTTCAGATTAAAGCATTCATACGCATGGTCCGTCTTAAGCCTTAAACTTACTACTTATTTAATGTATGTAGATATACTATCTCATGTTGTTCCATGAAGTTTAATTGAAATTTCTGGAATTTCCCCCGGGATTTACGGTATCAAATTTTTTAAATATTTATCTTTACGTATTAGACATTGGCATGAGTTTTAAAATCATATTCACGTAATAAAATTCATTATTAGGCGTAAATTTATTATTAGATAACAATGCAATGTTTATTACTTAATTATCATATAATTATGTTGAATGTAATTTAATGCGTGTTGTATTTGAAATATCGATGGAAAATTCTTTCTTTGTGGAATTGAATTTTTATGAAAACAAGTCTTATGGATGGTAATTTGTAGGATACATAATGTTGATGAACACAATCGGATACGTTGCAAGAAATATCATTGTATTTATAGAATATAAATAGATTTTTTTGATTTTGTTATTATGGTCTACTTATGAAATTGACAAAAGCAAATATTTCGATATGGTGCAAAAGGTGTATTAAATAAAATATTAGTAAAAATTACAAATTACAAGGCTTCTTATTTGTATATAAATAAGAGATGGTTGAAAAATGTTACTCTCTCATAAATTGAAGTTTGTTTAAATTTCAGCGGTTAATCAATGCGTAATCAATAAAGTGGATTGTACGTTTAAATTCATTTCTATACATCTCAGTAATAGGCTGTTAAATTAGGTTTTTTCAAATAAAAATATTGGATTTTTTTAGAAAATGTAAATTACGCGAACGTCACATTTAATAGAATTTCCCAGCAGAGTCAATCTAAGGGGAGGATTTTTTTCTTATACACTTACTTTCTCTGCATTTACGTTCGAACGGTGGTGATTGGGGCAGGGGAAGGGGAAGGTGAAGGGGGGAGGGGATTGGGATGGGAATGTCGATGAGGAGGGGGTGGGGGTGGGTGGGGGTCAGAGGTGGCTGGCGGTAGAGGGTCGAGGACGTTAGCGATGGCGATGGCGATGGCGATGGCGATGGCGATGGCGATGGCGATGGCGATGGCGATGGCGATGGCGATGGCGATGGCGATGGCGATGGCGATGGCGATGGCGATGGCGATGGCGATGGCGATGGCGATGGCGATGGCGATGGCGATGGCGATGGCGATGGCGATGGCGATGGCGATGGCGATGGCGATGGCGATGGCGATGGCGATGGCGATGGCGATGGCGATGGCGATGGCGATGGCGATGGCGATGGCGATGGCGATGGCGATGGCGATGGCGATGGCGATGGCGATGGCGATGGCGATGGCGATGGCGATGGCGATGGCGATGGCGATGGCGATGGCGATGGCGATGGCGATGGCGATGGCGATGGCGATGGCGATGGCGATGGCGATGGCGATGGCGATGGCGATGGCGATGGCGATGGCGATGGCGATGGCGATGGCGATGGCGATGGCGATGGCGATGGCGATGGCGATGGCGATGGCGATGGCGATGGCGATGGCGATGGCGATGGCGATGGCGATGGCGATGGCGATGGCGATGGCGATGGCGAAGGCGACGGCGACAGGGAATCGTCGCTAGAACGCTAAAACGTACATTCATTATCGCTGGATATCGATTAGACTGCCGGAAAGGCTCGTAGCACTACCGGCTAAGAGTTGCTGGAGTTAACAGTGCGAGTTTAAAGTGATTTATCTCTGATTTATGTAGCTTATACGCATAGAAGAAGAAGAATAAAGGAAAGTAGGAATATCAGTGGAATATAGGGATAAAAGTACGCCAAGTTTCTACACCTTCTTTATCAAGAAGAAGCAAATAAAAATTCTTTAAATGGAGAAGGTACTATTGTCATCATTAAATATGACTCCAAAGGGAAAGGAAAATTATTTTTTCAAGAATTTTGGGCAAAAGCGCGCAGAGCCGCTATTTTGTTGATTGTATTTCTGCCCGCGAGCAAATTCCATCAAAGGAGGATCTTTTATTATTTGATATGCATCTAACCTATTCACCCTCCAAAGAAAAGTCAAAGGTTTAAGAAAAATGGAGTGTATACATGCTACATTGCTCCTGGCGAAACTAATACTATTACGAATCCCGTACTTACCGCACGTATTTATCATATAATACCGCTTCACACTCACGACTTTATAACTTGATTTATTAATCATTAATTATCGACGCGATATTTGATAAAATTAATTTTCTAATCCTGTGCTTTTATATTAAGAAGATTTATATGAAACTGAATGACATATTCATAATAATTAAATAATAAAATCATCTCAATGATACTCATAAAAATATACTCATTTTATAAAATCTACTGATCTGACTGATCGTTAATTCATCTAATTAGCAATTTATATAACGGCTAATTTTAAAACAATTTTATTTGTCTTAATGCGTGTAAGTCGGCAGGCATTTTTCTTTAGGAGAAATATTTTTAATAACCTTTTCGCTATTCAAACATCCATAGATTGGAGACATTTATTATTAAGAAATTTATAATCAGAATGAAAATTCATGCTCTTGTCTTGTTTGCCCATGGCGCAAGCCTCGTTACACTAAAATTATGAATTTTACGTCTTGGGGAGGCTATGTGGCGTATATGCAGAAAAGAGATGAAGCACAAGCGAGTTACTACATCGTGGGCTCTATGTAAATGTTTGAACCTTTTACTACGTCTCCTAGCTTACCCTTGTACATAGGAGTCCACATTACGAGCCGATAGGATCACCCTTCAAACCGCAGTTGAATCGACTGCAGCCAATCCGGTCGCGTGACCCTTAAAGCCGATATGAAGCTATATAAACTCGGGCATTTTGCCTTTTCCCGATGCTACTACACTTTCATTTTATCCTACTGTAGCTGCGTCGTTCTTAATTTAAGCAAATATTCGTTGCGTTGGCTGGCTGGCTAAATTTTTTGCCTGTGCGTTGTATTATTTAATCAACGGTGAAGGAAATGCAGGTAATGATGAGCTGTCATTGAATATTCTTACTTAACAAACTATTGTGAATTCGCTTTAATATGTTAAGTACTATTATTTGGTGTAGAGGTAATTGTGTGCTTAGTTTGGTCGTATATTTTGTTGATAATGGTGTATCGTAAGTACATTTTAAATCTGGACTACAGGATTTAAATTTTATAAATGATCGTCGACGTCGACTGAATTAGTTAGACAATAATATCGGATTTTATTAAATTGATATTTGCACAAAATCATTGCTCTGCTAGTGAGAAAATAGTAACATCAATGACAAATATGAATGCGTATTAACCCACAAACAATATTAAAACAGTAAGAAACAAATGTAATAGAAGTGATATAAATGATGAGATAATTGCAAGCTTATATTCAATTATTAATCGCTCGGATGTAGTTTCACATAGAAATTACGGGGCAATTCGTACCAACATACTTTACAATTTGTGGACATCGAAAATAAAGAATAAGCAAACTGTAACAACTAAGAGGGGGGGGGGGAACCAAGCTAATTTTCAATAATCGAGCATAAAAGTTCACGGTATACTCATATTCTTATGAGCATAAAGACTCGTTAGAAAAAAAATAGTGTCGAGCTTGTGCATTGTACGCAACTTTCGCACGTAGCAAAGTGTAAGGGACTGGGAGAAGGCAACACTTGTCTACAAGACTGTTAGTTTCAAAATCTTTAAGCTTTCGCGCGACTGTGGATAGAAATTGAGGACAAATAGAGAAAAAGATATCGAACGGTACTCATTTGCTGGTCAAGAGAGACATCTTGAATGGTCACACGAACATTTCATTAACGGATATTGCCGTAGCCGTAGCTCGAAAATGTCGTCTTTCTCCGAGCTTGGGAAGTGCTTTCTAAAGCATCGACAAAAGATATTAGTGATTGTTCATAGAGTAAAATGAGAACTTTCAAGTCAATAACGCACTATTGTTGTCTCAATTCGCTCGAGTGAACTTTTTACCGCTTTTTAATCCTTACGCTTTATATTGGAGAATTACTTGAGCAAACTTTAGAATTTTTTGCCTTGACTCGTCTTTTTATTCTCCAGCTATTTTCCTTAACTTGTACGGGGTAACTTCGGTAAAGCCGTATTACACATTTATTTATTTTTATTATTATTATTACTATTATTATTATTATTTTTATTTATTTATTTTTTTTTTCATTCTCAGACCTTGTAAAATGCCAACTGAAAAAGAAATAAAAACATAAAATTTAAATTTCATCTGATTTAGTGCTCTTTCTATATCTTTCAAATACGGCATGACCAAATTTCATTTACAAGCTTGCCGCAGCTTAAAAAATAGTCGATTTCATTGGCCGCCCTTGCCATAGAAATAAATTATTTTACTTTCCTACGTTTCAATGTCGTCGTAAATATAGTCGTATTCCAAGCACGAAGATTATTTCAGGAGACGAGTTATGCTAATAATATTATGTATGTGTTCATTTAATAATTACGTCGTTGAAAAGTGTATTGATTTTATGCAGTATAGCCGCTTTGATCCCAATGCCATCTAATTACAAGTTAGCACGCGAGAATTTCAGAAGCGAGTTAATACGAAATGATATAATCGAGTTTAACTACATGTACGTACAAACAATATGGTTATCGTGTGTCATACGCGCGCTGCGCATTCACAGTCAGACTTACTTACTTAGTCACATCCGTTAGTTGCGCTCGTAACCCCAAAAGATAATTCGTTCTACTATGCTCATTAGTTGGCTGAAACAATGAAGGATGCCGACCGCGTGTACATCCTGTATAAACGCCGTCCGCGAGTAACCCAACTCTAACGTATATTGGACTGATTCTAAGCGAATATATTACAATAAATATTAACCGAGGCTGGAATGCATATTAGCTGAAGTTACTCTCATTGTTACATTATTAATTAGTTTTGTAAATAATTTTAAGGGAGTATGTAATTGGACGTTAGTTTTACATAATTATTAGACAATTAATAGCCCGTCAAGTTTTATTTGCCAGGATGAGAGATCTTGGGCTATTATGACATAATATCAGATGGTACAGCAGATTTGTAATGGGAAAATGTTCAATAAGAGAGTGCACGGGGGTCCATTTTTCTTCTTCTTTATTTTATAAAGAAAACGTCGATGGATATTCAGAAATTTTTTGAGTGGCGTTATTGATATTTCAAAAATATTACGATCGTAATAGCATCACGTGAAATTGCCGTAACGAAAATTTACTTTCGTCTACTATAATATCATGATATTGCTACACTGCCCTAAAATAAAAATATCCAAAACTATCCCCTTCGAGAACAATTTTACCCTTTTTACATGCTCCTGAGTAGATAAAATGAAAATGTTTAACACATAAAAGGCAATAAAAATTAACGTCTAGAACGAAGTTCTTTATAAAATTTACAAATGTCTTGAGATGCAAATTTTCAATTTTACGTCTATTAAAGAAGTTTTTGTCGGAATATTTTATCCGCGAGACATTTTTGTCATTTATTAGTTTTTAAGTTATCTTGTCAGTCAGTAGAGAAAAGTTGTTTTAAGAAAAACGGTGTTAAAGTTTCAAGTACTGTTTAAGAGTTTAAAAAAAAAGAAGTAATTTATCATATTTACAGCCAGTCGCGTAGGCTTTCGTCATAAAAGTCGTTTAAAGCATCATTTGCATTCCGATGAGATATCAGAGCATTCTTCGACACTTCCTGGTGTCTTTCCTTTCAATCGTTGGCGATTATATTATTTATTGTGCCAACTACCCTTGCCGCCGTGTCGCGTATTTTTGAAATAGCACAACAATTGCGATAATTATGTTTCTCTAAGTATCACATTCCTCTCGTCCTCCTAACCCCCTCTCACCGCCCCCGACAAATTAGCACTCGTTTTATTCACTTATTTCTATTTGATAGAAGAATAATTAAATTGTACCATTTATAATTCATCCTTAATTCTGCCATTAATTGAAAAAGAATTATCGATCATTCCGTGCCCAAGATATTTCGTGCTTTACTGCTAAATCTACATCCTGCTTTTATAAAATTTCTTTTACCTCACTCAATGCTTTTTATTGAATTTATCGCGTTTTTAATGCATTTTAGATTACTTCGCCTCCGCCTAACGGAAAATCTACAATGTAGCCACGCGTGTCTCCTTTAGGCATACCTTTCGAGTTTATTTATATGTGCGTGATATAAATGATTTTCAAAAAATTCTATCAAATCATAAACAAACACGAGCATAAAAGAGAGTTCGATAATTCACAGAAATAGCGAACATATTATTCTAAAGCAAATACGTTATTTCCAATCATTACTAGCGTTCCGCTATACATAGGATGCATATAATCGATAGAACGGTGCATACGATACATACGCGAGCTGCAAATTTTTCAAAATTTTTAATTATAAATTCAAACGTATATTTAACTTATTCAATTTTCCAAAAGTTGTTTTTTTTCTTCTATTTTTTTTTCTTTTTATTATAAGTTCGTTGGTTAAGCCACACTGATATCAGTAGATGCCACCGATAAAAATTTATTCAATTATAGAAAGAGTAATAAAATAGACACGTATTTTAGTATGGCTTATTTTAGTTTTAGAACAACTGATGTTGATAAAATATTGACGAAACATGATTTATTTAAACTATATTCAAATGTTATTTAAACATATTTTAAATACAATTTTGTTATTTATTCAACATTAAAATATCTATATATATATATATATTCGTTATAAATTCTATATGATTGTTTCACTATAAAATATGATATGTTTGAAGAAATATAATACGTAAATATGCTTAAAACTAATCAAATACGTAACATTCATGGGGAGCGAGGACAACGTCGTTTTAAATAATATAGTTTTATATTTTCATCGAATGCTGCCATCAATATTTTAGTATAGTTAAGCGGTATTTTTGTAGTTAAAAGGAGCTCGGTCACTTCTGATCGTGGAAAAAGAGCCGAAAAAGAATTGAAAACGAACGGATAAGTAAATATTGAAATTCAGAAAATATTACGGTGACAAAGCGTTGTAAAAGAAACGAGCAGTTTTATATCGCCATCGCTTAGCGCTTTCCTGCGGTCACAAATAAAAAAGAACTAAAATAGAGTTAGAAGGAAAAAAAAAGAATAAAAGAAAGAGGACCTGCAATGGCTGGCATTATCTGCAAAAGCGTAGACTCGATATCTCTTGGTACTTACTCTTCTCGAACAATTCGTTTTCCAAACGAGATTGTCCCCTATGCCTACGATATACGTATATATAATCGGCAGTTCATACTGTACTATCGAGCAACGATTCGACTATGTGATAAGTTATTGCCAAAGGTCAGTTTTGTATTGAGAATTCGACCCCGGGGATATGCTCATTCTCATTAGTATTTGCTACAATACACTATACAATTATTTAATCCCTCTCTAAGAATACTTTAATTGCGCCTCTTTCATTATACATGTTATAACTGCCGTTTATATAAATATTAGTAGAATATAAACAAAGTAATTTTTTTTTTTTTTTTTTTTTAATCATCTTTACATACACTGATTAAAATTATGAAAAATGAAAAAAATTACAATGAATTTCATTGATCCATTTATGTAGTCGTATGAATAATGGGGTAATTAAAATTACTGCAGCCTTTAACATAAAGATAATGTTTAAAATTTTTAAATATTCAAAATTTGTTTTCAACGCATAATAAAATCGTATAATAAAATATGAAATTATTGCTGTCATCTGTGGTAGATTCGTTAAAATTATCGAAAAGTCGAAAAAAATTATGGTAATAAAAAAAAAGTTGAAAAATATATTATCCCATATAAATATATGCTATCATCCTAATGTTCTTATCATGAATTAGTTAATAAAATATTTATAATATAACTATATAAAATAACTAAATTATTAGCATATCACAATAGCATATGTTGCATGCAATAAAAAGGTTTAATGAATTCAGTAAATAAGAAAATAAGAATTACGAATTGAAATATGCATTTTAGTAGTCGACGAATAGAAACAATTTTTCTTTCTCTCCACTTTCTCAACATACAAATTCGCAAACACACATACAAACACGCGCGTGCGCGATGGTACCAACTAGCGTGAAAATATCGCGCGAGTGTGCGTGTGTGCATGATGCGAGTATACATCTGTACGTATACGCATAATTGGTGAAAAGGATATTAAGATCTAATGAAAAAAATTGCCTTGGGATTAATACACATTATAAAGGATTGATATTGATCTAAATTCAAATCGCAATAAGTGTGTGCGTACGTGCGGACGTGCGTGTGGCGAGAAAAGAGTATCGTTGATTATTAATTAGGCGATTAATTGCTGACTTCGGTTTATTATTATCGACAAGATAATCCCTAATATCTATATAATAATGGATTTATCTATTGGATGTATCTAAGCATCAACGAAAAATACTTGTATTTATTACTTTCTCCGCTACTTTATTACTCTATACAAATTCTCATCAGGCCATTACCAACTTTGTACGAATTATATAATGTTTTGAAGCACTCCGAACATTATTAACGCTTAATCAATCACGTATTTCGACTTCGCTGGCCTACCTACGTTTTATGTATTTCATAATAAAATACGGTCAGATAAATCTCAAGTGACAAAGTTAATTTAATAATGAAGCTTAAATTCAGTGTTACGGTACATAGTGCGCCGAGACCTCGAGGGTGTTGAAAGCTTAATTGAGCTGGGCGTGTTGTGTAAAAAAAAAAAAAAAAAAAAAAAAAAAAAAAAAAAAAAAACAAACAAGCAAATAAACAAAAAAAAGTAAAGAGAGAAAAATAGAGATGGGACAAAGAAAAAACAGCAGAAAAACAGAGTAGTGATGAAACGGCGTGAGCAGGAAAATGTGGAGGAAGAAGGGCAGAAAAGCAGGGCGAATGGAAATCGTAGATGTGTGTGCGCGCAGGTGAACGGCATTGTCGTGCGGAGTATTGAAAGCCGTGGGGGTTTCAATGGCCGAGGCCGGTCGGGCTCACTTTTTTTCTCCCCGACGCTCAGCATAAAAGACACAGACGCGAGTTTTATGTTTTCGCGCGTCATCGATCGTCAGCACCGCGCGAAATGGAATCACGCGCTGGCAATCGAATGTCAATGCGCGAGACAAAGGTGATTGTCAGCGGGGCGCCTCCCTTCGTGCGAAAAATAATACTAACAAGGTGACTCGTTTCTATGATTTTCGAAAAATTTCAACGCAGCCAGGAAGCCGCGTCACTAACAACGAACACTGAATCTGCCTTTAATTCGACCTGACAAAATACGACATTTTTATGCATTAGAATTTATCTTATTCATCTTATATTCGACGCCTGATAATGCTAAGCTTCCCAATCCTGTGTAATACAACGCTTGTGTAATGGAATGAAATTTTAAATCTTTAAATTAAGGATAAAAATAAGAAGAAAAGGTAAGGCAGATTTTTCTATTTTATGATTTTTATTCTTAATTTATTGAGAAAATGAATTTTAAATTCAATCCCCCTGTATAACAACGATAATTACTAGGTCGTATAAATAAATAATTGTTTATTTGCAAACATAACGATAATATTCATCATGTATAGCCGTAAAAGATTAAATTTTTTAATCGAGTAGATAGTGGGTGTTTAATTATTATCAAATATATTTATAAATGCTGTCAATAAGTTTATGCATATAAAAATTTGTAAAACTTTAATTGCCGGGAGTAATAAACACTATTTACGAAAATACTTAATATGACTCGATAACGTTTATAATGTCAACTATATACCTATTTCATTTATAAAACTCTTTAACTAAAAAATTAATGGAATGTATCTACGGTTTCTTGTTCCACTTATACATTGCTTTTAGCTTAGAAAGTATAAAAATTTAATTTACATGTAAAATCTCATACATCAATACTCTCTGTAACATCATCTTAAGTATTAAATCAACTAGTTTAAATCCTAAAACGAATGGAGTTTAATGCTATCAAATAAAGAAAAATAGCTTCTGATAGCAAGTAAATTTTATTCAAATAAGACGAATAATAGCTTCGTCTTTAGATGTAATAGTTTTCTTCTTAAATCTAAAAGAAAAATTATTTTATTCTTGTGCAATTGATATAAGAGTTTGTTTGATTAATGAAGTTTTTTTTTGTTTTTTTTTTTGTTTTGTTTTTTTTTTTTGATAAAATCTACATTATGAGTAAAATATCGCAAAAATATATTCTTGGTATAAAAAAAAAAATTAAAATTATTTTAAAAGTCTTTCGTTTATCTTTCAGTGAAATTTAATCAAGTTTTTTTTATTAAAACAGAAAAGAAAATCATTCACTGCATTCGCAATGTTCTTCTGATAAGACAAATTAGTAATTGTACTTCCACAGTCCTGATAACATAATTCTTAATTAATAGAAAGGAAATACTAATAATGCTTTAAAATTACCTCAAGTTTGGTATATAGAAATAATAGTTGATAAATCTCAAATAATATGACATCTCTATTATATATTTAATTTTAGAAATTAAACTTTATACTATAGAAATTTGTAAGAATTATTTCACTTATTACTTTACTTATACTACTTATTATAAAATATCCATATATTGAATTGGAACTTTATGCTTAATAATAACAATGGCAAAATATATATATATATATATATAATATATATATATATTAAAATGAAATTAATATCATGATTATATAGTAAAAATAGTAATATTAATAAGAGATTGTTTTTCTCGATACATCGTCCTAATTAAATATTGTTATACATTTAATACAATTTCCCCCAATTTGCAATGTAATTATTTGGCTTGGGCGATATTTTATTACAATTTTTATTTTATTTCTTATTATTTTAATTGAAATGACACTGGTAACACGAAAGACAGAAAAAATATCAATTGCTTTCTCCATTTTTCTTCTTTCCGAACACGTAGGAACGTACGAACAAGTTTACTAAACGATAACTGAATGCTACTAACCGATGTAGTGAAGTAGTCGTTAACATAAATTTTTTCAATTTTAACTTGTTGTTTTTGTTATTAAAAATTTGTGACATAATTTGTGTTTATTGATTTATCTTCATATAATAAATGAATAAATTATCTTTCATATTTACATTTCAATCAACTTTTTTTATACAATTTTACACAAAAACTTATGCTTCTTTCATTGTATAATTGTTTTTTATGATCTTTTTTCAATATTGAAATTGTAGTCATAAACTATGTATTAAGCTGTCACTGGATAAACTTTATAAATTTTATAGTTTCAGCCTTATTAATAATGTCTATTGGGCCTCTAGCACTTGTATTTTAAATTTACAGAGAAGCTGTATTCATAATTACTTAATAACAATTTAATAACAAAATATTTATTGTATTATTAATACTTTTAGTGACATCGTTGATATATTTTAAAACTTCTTTAACTAACGTGTATCCTAATTATTTACATTATTTCTTTTATACCATATTTTATAATTAGTCATTTAAATTCTTAGTTATCTAAGTAATTTACTTGTTTACAAAAACTACCTTTTCTTTAATACAAACAAGTATTGTCAAAAAAAAAAAAAAAAAAAAAAAGAAGAAAAAAAGGATTCAATTTATTATTCAGTGGCATTTGCAATTGTCTTGATATATAAATTTCGTTATATAGATCAATTATCCGATTACGAAGCTTGTCTTCACATTAAAAAAGATTACTATCTTAATTTTGATCTTCTTCGGTTAAAAAACATTTTAAAATCATTTGCTCCTCTACGAAAATACAAAAGCTCACTTTGTCTTAGTTTCATGTTTTGTTAGCTTATTTTGCTTTCTCCACGCATTTATTTCGAAATCTTGGCTTCGGTACAAAACTCGCATGCTCTGTTAAAGTTGTTAATCATTATTTCTATATATTTTACTTATTTTGCCCATAACTCTTTTATTATAATTTCCACACATGTATAATAATTATAAAAATCAATTAATTGTTAATTGATGATACGTATACAATATCGTACCACTGTTTATAATTCTTCCATAATACTTCGATTTCACATTTAATACGATAATTAACGATCTATAGATTCTACGCAGTCGATGCTTCTTTATATAAATTACAAAATTTTATTATTTTTTGATAAGCATTGTTTTTTAATTATTTTTAAAGTATTAAATCTTTTACGTGAAAATCAGTAGAACTATCGAATTAATTAATTTTCTATGTAGGAGAAGTAAAAATGACTTGAACATTTCTTTCAGACAATCTACTCTTCTAAAAGTCTTCAATCGTTTGAGAATATTTAATAACTATAAGGTTTCAAATGTTTTAAATGAAACTTATTATATTTCCCTTTTATTTTTTAATAAAAGCAATATCTGCTTGAAAATCTAAGTTTTTTAATTTGGAGATTTATGTAGTTAGTACTTTTTACTTAACAAACTACAATTGGATTTTTTCTTATTTTTTAAACATTCAACTTTATTAAATAGATAAATGTATTTTCTATTACGTCGCCAGAAGTTTCATTAATCTATACATCTAGCAATATGCAGATAACTTTTTCTGATAATATCGTTATTTCCTTTTCTCTTTGGCATAAAAAATGATTAAGTTAACATTGGAATTATGTTGCTTGACAATTGACATACTCTAATAAATTATTATCGATATATATCGTTCTCCTTATAATCACATTTTTATCGATCTCGTTGGTTTAATATTATACACGATACTAAGGATCATTAAATTGGAATATTTTTTTTAATTCTTCTTTTATATTTTGTTGAAAGATGCTTTTCCAATCCTGATGAATTATAATATAAACATGCTCACTTCGCATCAAGATATATACATAAATGGATCGGGTGAAATCGCTTGTGATAGACGATATATACATTTTCTAACGTGATATTATGGTCTACACGGACTCATAAAAGATCTGCGTGAATCAAATAGAGTACTGACTTTGTTTTATTCGTCGAATCCTCGTGGGAACGACGTACGTGACATTTTTCCATTAATTTGGGTCGTACATCTCATTCCATCCACAATCCTTAATCCGATTCCTATATTTAATTCCCTTTCTTCCAGATCCTTAATTGCACCTGAGTCTCAGTACCCAAAAGATCTGTGCCACGCATTCCAACTATTCTTGTACTTAGGTTTATTCTTGTATTAGCTATGCAGTTCGTTTCCATGGCAGCTATGGGCTATAACACGAAAGATAAGTTCAGTTTCGTTTGCAGCTCCCTTATCTTTTACAATATGGTAAACACTGTAGTCGAATATGACGGTGAATACTTCATTTGTCAGATACTTCGATAATAATAAATTAGTTTGCAAGATCAAAATGTTAAGTCCGCTATGTATTGTCAATTCAATTATTTTTTCTGTTTCACGCACGTCTTATGGCTGCCAACTTTTCCCTGCCTTTGCTACTTGTTTTACTTTCGTAACTTTGTCATCGTCTCATGTGTCTATTCTTCAAGTAATTTTTCTTTCATTTACTTGTTTTCTAACGTAGCGTATCTCTTCAAAACGTTTTTTAAATTTTACAAGAGAGCATTACCCAAGAGGATCCTTTATTTTTATCCATCATTTTATTTGCCTTTTATCGATTTTTCTTCAGCGATTTATACTATAAAAATTCGAATATAAAATGTGCACGTTTCTTGCATGAGAAAATATCATACAACCGTGTGTGTTATCAACCCTTTGGCCATTAAATACTCGCTTCTTCAATATCAAAATTCTTTTTATTTTTCTTAGTCGAAATTACTTACAGGCCGCTTAATTAACTGTCCTAAAATAATTAATTAAATACATATTTTCCCCTATCGAATGTCATAAGAATTGAAGTTTTAATCATTTTTCCCGGCTTTATTTCATTAAATGTCGAACATTTTATCTTATCATGCTACAAAAACAGTGGTTATTGAATTAACATGATTCTTCTTATTTTATTTTTTGATTATTGAAGCTTTATTATATGCCTTGAATTTTCTTATTAAATAGTTAGAATACTTTCATAAAAAATTAATTATTTAGGAAGTTTTGAGGAATACAAAGCAAAAGTTATTTAGTATATTGACAATTAATTTTGAACTTACAATGAAAATTGTTCTCGGTATTAAACTCTTCGTATTGAAATTCCACCATTATACAACAAGCAAGAAATTACAATTGTGTTCCGAATGAATGAAACAAAAATGATTTCTTTATATTAAGAGCTAGAAGACTTTTATAATAATCATAGCCATTAATATTTATTCTGATTATGTAATCGTGGGAGACGCAAAAATTCGCGATAATAATATTAAAATCAAATCACACTCGCGCCATAAGAATCGTAATAGGGAGTCTTAAGCGTTTAAAAAATTTATTCCTTTTTATGCAAATCCAAACTTTCGGCCTTTTCCTATACCGAACGCTTAATTTCACAATAGACACTACGATGATGATGGGAACCCGTATCGTAAAAGGAAACTCTCGACCAAAGTGTACTTCCACCGGCTTATCGAGAAAGAGAAACGAAAAGGAGCCTCGAGCTACTTTCTCATACACGCGGGTAAGAAGTAGAAAAAGAAGAAGAAGAATAAGGCGAGGATTTGGAAAAGGCGCGTGAGTATTAGGCAATCCCAAAGGACTTGCCGCCTCCTGTAATCAATTAGGGCACACGAAAGCCGGTAAGATGGTAATAGAGTTAAACTAAGTATGAAGTGGAGCAAACTATGATGGCGGGAGGGAGGGGGAGGGAGGGGGAGGGATGGGGAGGGAGGGGGAATGAACACATGCGCACTGAGTGTCGATGCAACCGATAGAATGTAAATATGTTCGAGATCTTGAAGACGGCAACTCCCAGTGGGAATGAACGACTGGGGAGAAAGTTCCTCGTGGCACTTAGGCGCTCCTTAAAATCCTTCTTAATTGTTATTGGCCTATCTTACACAGAGGTATATGTGCGTATATGTGCGTGCGTGCGTACGTGCGTGCGTGCGTGCGTGCGCGCTTAAAAATATCGCGACGGCCATTGCACGAAAGATAATAGAATAGCGGGCGGTGAGCTCGGCTCGCAATTACGCGAGAATAAGCGACTCTCCATTTCGTGAAATTGGATTCGCGGACACTAGGCCGTCAGCGAGATAAATCTGCCTCGCGCGCTATATCAGGCGGGGGTGTCAGTCAGTACTCGGCTCTCGCTTGGGCAACACCGACCCAGGCTGATTTATCGTGGCAGTCTATGCCGTTATCTCCGTTATCTTAAGTAGAGCCGAGGAATCTTCTTTGTCCTGTGGCCTCCTATGGCTTGACACTGACGAATCACACGGCTCGCTGTATATATGTAGGTGCTATTTTTATACCTTCTCCTCTACTTAATAAATATTTTTTAATGAAATCGACAGAACGAATCGCATGAAGTTAATGGAAAGTTGCATGTTTTTTTTTTTTATTTACCATCGCATCTTGTCAGAGCGGAATTTCAGTTGTACGCGTATTGACCGGCATTTGCTTATTTACATTAAAATGCATTTGGCGGATTCCACTTATTCGAATACTCATTTATTAAGCTATAATTTCACATCGTAAATATAGCAGCGCAATCGAATTTGTTAACAATTACGTTTGCTCGTGCCACGTACAAAATACTTATATAATTGATCAGCAATTATCGCGTGGATGCGTAATATGAACGATATCCCTTATTACATATACATTATTGTCCTCTGAATTCATTAAAGTGTTTGCATCGATAACAGTGCTATTTAATAATATTGCTATATCGTAGAAGAATTTGCTAGGTTACTATGAATCGATCCCTAAAGAGTATGGCAACGCAAATTTATCTAAATTGTTTCAACGAGTCTTTTGAATACTGAAAAAGAACAAGTTCTTTTCTCAAGACAATAATGGTATTTGTAAGACGAGTGAACACGGCCTTTTTTAAATGGCAGTGAATTTATGACAAGAAAATCATTCGTTTAATCCTTAAGTTTAATCTGTATATATTTATATGTAAAGAATATAATGATAAAAGTTATCATAGCTTTAATGAGTAAAGATACACGCGCGCACATGTATACATAATAATGTATTAAATATTTTACAACAATCATAAATCTTGAATATGCTATTGGAAATTCAGTATGGGATTTAATAATTTACAAGTAAATTATTAATTTCAATCATTTTGTTATGATCATTCATTGATGTAAAAATTTTACATTAATTATTATTATCCCTGCACACAATTAGGCGAATAAGTGTATTTTAATAGATAGAAAATTTAATAAATAATATACCGGGTCTAACAGATGCATATAAATTTAATAATATAAGCATTCGTATAATAAATCATTTATAGCTTATGAGAGACTGGGTAGAATTTTAAAAGAATCAATTCGTTAAAAAGAAAACATTAAGAGATATATAAAATTTTATTAAATATTATTTGAAATTTTTATTAATATATTTATTGCATTTTTGATTGTCCATATTTTTAAATGAGAAATTTTTAATTTTATTATTTTTTATACTAAATTTAAATTATAATTAAAACCACAATTATAGAATTATTTTAAATTCTATTGTTTAAATTATTTTACTTTTTTTTTTAAATGCCAGTTATTCAGAATAATTTTCAAAAAATTTTCAAAAGAAATATTTAAGTATTAAATTTACATATATTTAGTTTTTATTTTGTATGTACACTAATATATAAAATATTTAATAAAATTAATAAAATACTTGGCTCTAATTATGTAATAAAATGAAATAAGAACTGTTAATAATTGTTCTCGTTTAATGTTGAATATTTTTTGAAATGAAAAACAAAATTCATGTTGCCAACTTAGTATATGAAATTTCGCAGAAAAAATTTGCCTGCACGCGATAATATAATTTTATGTAATTACAATTGTACTTACAAACAATGGAAAAAAGCGAACGACATTTGATATTCTCAAATATAAGACATTAAATAATAACCATAATTTTTTATTTTTCTATGTTTTCTCCTCGTTCTATTACCTTTAACTTTAAATAAAGTTTAGCCAAGTTATCGATCAGGTTTCGTATCCATCAATGTTCAATTCTCAGAACTTGTACGTACAAATTTCTAGTTCCTTCATTTCTACGTATATTTATATATCCTCTAACAGTGTCCACCAACTTCTCACGTCGTCCATCCCTAATTGTGCACCTTCAGCATTTGTGGGTTACAAGGATCAAGTTTTCACTCTTCTCGCAATTCGCTACCATCGCAGATAGGAGTGCAAGTAACGTTTAAAGTCCAACTTGCAATGTTCAATGATTCTTAGTAGGCTCGGTAAATGCCGCTCCTGACTTATAAAGCTGGATCCTTTGAACTATTCCTAAATAGAAGCTTATTTTATTTACTAACTAGTAAAATCCTGCAACATTGAGACAATTGTTATTGACGAGACAAAAGATAAGAACTTATCCATTGTCTCATAGTGTAGTCCGATGACTTGATTTCTCCCTTCGTATTTCCAACTCTAAAAACTCTATAGAATTTTATGTTTATGTATATTGTAATATGTAAGCATAATTATTCACTAAATTCTGTTTACAATGCCATTATGTAATTATAATATACCGTCATTTGGAAATAATATGCCACTCACTGGAATATTATTACTCAGATTGAAAACTAATTAAAAAGTATGCTCTTGAGGAACTTAGAAAACTTAGGGAAAGTATTAAACAACTTTACGACAATCAATAATTAGATATTCTCAGCTATAATTGAATTGGAATAAATGTCAATATGGTGCTTAAAAACTTTAGGATGTTTCCATAAATAATAATGTTAATACCAAGGAACTAGTTAATCAAATTTCAATAATATGAATATTACTTCTAATCATTATTCTCGAAAGGAAAAATATTTTCATTATTGTAAGATATTCTAATCAAATAATTTATATAAAATATTATAAGTATTTATTGAAATTATAGACCTATATTTAAATCTGCAATAATTAATAAAAATAACGATTTTTATTTAGGATCTAAATATATTTGGATATAAATCAGTATATTTATTACTAATATTCATCATATTTTTAATATACTTTAAATCAAAGCGCATTTGCATAAAGTTTTAGAATAGTACACAAAATAAGACGATATATTAATCTGTTATATGATTTTGAAATTTTAGTTGATCCGATGATTAATTAAAATTAAATTATTCATTCACCGTACCAAAATCCATTTGATAATTCAATTTGTCTACTATTATATTAGAATAAAAGTTCGTATATCATATGCACAGAATTACCACAACTCATCCATAAATAAACAAGTCAAGCAGATACTATTTCGGATTAAAATATATGAGTCATAAGAAGGATAACAAGAATATTGACTAAAATACAACTTATAATAATTTATCAGTAGTAAACAAATTATTTTTTACTATTCAAACATTAATATTATTTAATGATTGTCTACGTTAATAATAGAGGAACTTAACTGATATTGTAATATCATAAATATAACATGTAAGTATGATACTTTAAAGTAAATACTTAAAGATATAAATTTTCCAAACACACATATTAGGGTGAAAATTTCTATATTGGGTACAAATTTAGGCAAATGTATTTACTTACCATATTTTCTTCATACGAACTCATATTCACGTGAAATGAGATTTTATAAATGCGCTGTACTACATTATTTTTTTTTTTTGTGTTTAATAATTTTATGTTTTCTATACCATAAGTAAAAATCTGTAAAAGCGGTATTATCATTAATACATAAATTAATGTATAAATTTTGATTACGTCATACCAGAAAATATATTTGAAACGTTTATGTATTATAGTAATATTTATTACTCTCTTAGGTAACTCTTTTATATTCTTACTACTTTTCTTTCTCTTCAAGTATCACCTAAAATTAATAACAATCTGATAATTATAACACAAGACTAACATTATAACTTATAATAATGAGGCCACTCTTTAAGCGTAACTTTATCGTTACTAAAATTATTATATATAAATTGAATTCATCGTAATTGAAAGATAATGAAATGATATAATGATTAATTTATTGAAAGATCTATCTATTATCTATAATTTTCAGAATATAATTTGTATATTTTCTTAGAATAACTGAATTAACACTCTAAAATTTTAAATATTAATTTTATAAATGTAAAGTTAGTGAGGGGTACATATATGTAGAGATAACAAGTAAATTTAGAAGTTAATAACCGGTAAATTACTGTTAACAAAGTACTTTTACTTCCTTCGTACTGAATAAAATCTATTTTAATTAAATATATAAAGTTATGTAAATTTTTTTTTGTATTTATAATTGCAATCATTTAAATATATAATTTCTATTTCTTTTAACTCTCTGAATAAAATATTTAATTTACATTTAATAACATATTTTCATCCGAGTGTTTTCTTCAATTAAAGAAAAAAGGTAGTCATTATATATAAGTGCATTACGCAATTTTCTTGTGCACTTTACTTAGTCAATAGTTTTAGAAATATTTGAAATTATGAAATTGTTTAACTTTCAATTTAAAATCGAATCAAATAAAAATATCTAAAATATATAGTTCAAATTATCAAAATAATTAATATTTATTGAAAATATTATATAAAGTTAGTTTCAGTTTCCAAAGTAAAATTTATATAGTATTTATTTATATAGTATAATTTATTTCTATAGTATATACATATACAATGTACATATTACAATAATGTGTATGTGTAAAATTTATATAAAAATGCAGATTGAATTGTATTGTAAAATATAGACTTATAATTTATTTCTATAATTTAATGTTAATATGGTTTTTCCGTATATGACTATATATACATAGTGCATATATTATGATTATTATATTATATTACATGGAAATATATATGTTGTTGCACGTTTTATTGAAATAACATATTTATGAATCTTATCGCTTACTTTATTAATGAAGAATTTCTTGAAAGTGGAATTTTTCGAGATACTTTATTAGATGAAATATATTAGTGCCGAGGATAAAGATGCAAAATCTCACCTAATGTAATTTTTATCCTTTAAAAAGGCTTCTATTTTAAAGAAAAATTACTTACTTACGATTACGTAGTGATGTACTCTAATTGCATTTCAAAAGAAAATAATTCTTCTTAGGAAGAATTCTGCACTGAATAACTATAGCGACATTCATACATCTCATTTTTATGACATTTTTTTACATTTTAATAAGATTATTTGCAGATTACAATTTACTAAGCTGTAAATATAGAAATTTGAAATATAATAAATAATGATTATGTAAGTTATGTATAATACAATTGCAATATGCTAATAACTGTGCCTTAATTGAACGACCAATGATTCGGAAAATGAGCCGTTTTATTTAGCAGACACAGTCTCGTCTAATCAATTATGCAAAAATTTGTAATAATCGCTAAACATAACTACCATGCGATATAAAAGTTCCTCTAAAATAATCGCAATAAGAAAAATTAATTTATGTTTCAGGTTACCGGAATTGTTGGAAGAGCCGATGTTCTTGCTTGCATTTTCTTCCTTTTATCGTTTCTCGCGTACCATGGGTAAGTTCGACATATCGTAATTTCTCGAAGAAAAGTGTGCGCACATTCAGTAAAACTTTTTAAAACAAGTTTCGTCTACTTTATAATAGTTCGCTAATGCATTCATTAAAAAAAATTTAAACAATAAAAAGTTTCAATGTTTTAATAAGTAAGTAAGTGTTCATCCTTATATGAAATAATTGCTTCATTCGCAGTCTAAGGAGTGGTGGAGCGAAATTCTCTATCATAATATAAATATTTGATAATTAAAAAGCTCAAAAATTGCGTAAGCCTAATAGAAAAGTATTATTTTTGGGATATTCGTTTGCGTTGTGAAGCAAGCTTACCGCTTAACTCTAGCGCGGTAGTTCTGGAACAACAAAAAAAAAAAAACAAAAAAAAAACAAAAAAAAAAACGAAAAAACATACACTCTATCAGCGCCACATGATTAATAATACACAATGTATAAATAAAGGAAGTGTCTTAAGTGACTCGGGGACGAGCATGCGCGTAAGAGTTCATTCTCCTTATTTAACACTCGAGTTACCTCCGATCTCCCCCTTTTACTCCAGCTTTGCTAATAATTGACGTTGCACTGGATGCGATAGCGTGTTAACCTCCTTACGTGTGCCCCTTTAATAACCTCTACGAGAGAAGGTCTTCAATTTCCTATTCTTGATGTATTGCGCTGTTTTTTTTTTTCATCTTTTCTTTGTTCTTTTTCGTCGGAAGCTCTCAGAGACGGCGCTTAATGGAGCGTAAGGATGTTCAATGTGAAACGCAAGAGTGCCGGGCCACCCGGTAAATAAGCCTCGGGCGTAATATGTAACGCCCTCTTGTGCAGCCTCGACAATCCTCGATCGGACTTATTTGCATTCGCTATGCTCTAACGTCCTGATGGGGACATCCTTTCGACCTCGATTGTACCCGATGCCCGGGGAGCGATGGATCACGAATAGATGCACCGGAACAACGAAGAGGACTTTCAAATCGACGGTGCAATCTTAACTTTTCCGCGAGAGTGCAACGTGGGAAGGCGAGAGAGAAGGAAGTGCTTGAAATGCGTGAAATCGTTTAAAGCGCACAAAAGGCACCGCACGAATTTTACGGGAAATCGTTCCCGGTTAAATTTTCTGAAAGTGTAATTCGATGTAGTTAATGGTGCTCTGATGGAAAGTTTCAAAAAATATCTTTAATGCATAATGTCGTTTAAACTATCCCTTTGTTGAAACTTTAAAATTCATGAATACAACTAAGTTAAAATTTGAAAGTAGGAACAAGAATAGAGGGCATTGATACAAAATTGTCTATTTTTATTGTAATTTCAATTGAAATTTCCTTACAGAGTTCTATCAATTAAATTCTTTAATGGTCTTCTACTTTTCGGCCTGCTATCCTTTATTATTAAGAAAAGCTGTTACATTCATTATTTATAATGGACTGCTCGTGTTATGACAGTTTTTAGATTTCTTAATTTTTTTTTCTCTTTCTTTTTAGTAAAATATTACAATAGTCCATTGTCAAAGTTTTTTGTTTATAAATAACCTGAACTCTGGGCCATATTCCAATACTTTATTTACTACGTATCAAACAATTTTTATTTGATTGATGTATCGATATATTTCAATTAAAACTTTCTTTTGATTCTCGTGGTGTACTCTACGGCTCATAAAGTACTAAATTAAACAATTAGTAAAACTGCACCTATAAATATACCGTTCATTTCTGACTAAAATACCGTACTATATTTTTTAAAATAGCAACGAAGCAACATATTTATTTGTTTTTTTCTTTTTGTTTATTTGTTCTTTTATACTACACAACTGAAATGTAAGATAAGAATGAAAATTGGAATTTATTATTTTGAAAGAATAAATATACAAATCCGAGAGTATCAGTATTCCGAAGATTACCGTTAAAATGGTGAAATTTTATTTTTGTGCCCCAGACGTCTGACGAATTTTTAACGTCATAACCAAAGTTAAGCCTCCTACATCCTTCTTCAAAAACTCGTATAAATATATGTTATTTTGTACAGGATTTATGCATTATTCAAGCTAAACAATGTAAAAGAATACTTAAACTCTCAATTATAAATAATAATAATAATAATAATAATAATAATAATAATAATAATAATAATAATAATAATAATAATCAATTATAAATAACATAAAAATTTCTCAGATTTCTCTTCATCTCGTATATACTGAATCAAGTAGATATATTTTTCAGTAACAAGGGTTGCCAACAACTATAAATAAGATTATAATTGTTTAAATACAAGGAGAGTCGCATTAATTATTAATTAAATTACTAATTTACAGATTAGACTTTGCATTAAGATTTTTATACATTAATGAGTGGGTAAGTCTGGTTTAAAAAGAAAGAATCCGTTTACTCGTAAATTGAAAATTTCATCCTTCTATAAATAGAAATTTAGCTATAAATTTCTACAAACTATTAAAAATTGACTAGTTATAAATGTGCGACATTTATCGAAATAAAACAAATAAATAATTATTTACTTAATGGGTCTACTATTACAGGCTATGTTGCGATGAAAGTTATCATTTAATAGCAAAATATTATTAAACGGAAATGGTTATTAAAATATATATAATCTATATAAATAGAAGGCGGGATTTCCAATTTGTAGGTACGGCGACGGCAGCAGCACACAGTCAGGCGCGTTCGTGATGTATATCGTCGAAGCCTCTGGGGTGGGGAGATGATTCGCTTTGAAAGGGCCTTGCGGAGAAAGAGAGAAGGACGAACGCGCAACCAGAGAATGAGTGGATGCATAAGAGAGAGAGAGATATAGAGAGAGAGATAGAGAGAGAGATATTTAAGCTATTTTGAAAATGTGGACCGGGGTCAACATTTCAGTATTTTAAACTAGTATAGCGAATATAAATTCAGTAGCGCGTTAGGCGATTAATTTCAACGAAGGTAGGGCGACACGAATGTTCCATTTGGGAGATTAAAACGATAGATTGAAGCGATAGCGAAGCGGATTCATCTAGTATCAATTCTCTCCTTTTCTTTTTCAAAATGTTGCGATCCTTGCTTCGGAATAATGATGTAGCACTTAGCCATTGGAATGGAAAAGGATCCCTAAGTAACGTTCGTACAAAAATGTTCGTGTCTTATTAAACGAATTCAATTCAATATTAATTCTTACGAATACAATCGCTTAGTATAATAGAATAGTAATAATAATATTAAAAAAAAAAAACATTATTGGACGAAATAAAGTTCTAAATAATGATAATTATACGCGAGGAATTGAAATGGACTTGTAGAAATATCGTTGTACCTTTATAACGATTAATCAGTTAGATCTTTACTTTTTAGATTTTTTCAATACTTATTGATAATTCCTTAGCTAATATTATATTCCCAAAATATTAAGAAACTATCAGTGATGTTCCAATAGAGATAAGAATATAAGCATATAAAGAACATTGCACGAAATTACGAATAAAACAATTCAATAATATAATAAAACATTCGATAATTGCTTCACTCTTATCTAGTCGTTAATTATAGTTGTAAGGATAATACCTTCCTTTCTGTTCACTAATCCAGCATTTAAAAATTTCAGACAGCAAACGGCTTATGTATGGAGCAGCATTGGCTTTGGTGCACTGTCGATGCTCGCTAAAGAAACCGGCGTTACTGTTTTACTGCTGA
>NW_011948436.1:1712383-1714365 GCF_000503995.2 Ceratosolen solmsi marchali | reverse complement strand
CCTCTGTCGTACTTGGTACTCGATTAAAAGGTAACGAATTGAGCTCCACTTAATACATATATTTCTCTTAAATAGCAAATTTATAAATTTCACGAATTTCGCAAAATTGTTCAAATTTACAATTTTACCGCTTATTTCTGAGTTTGTACTCTTGTAATTCAATAGTATGCCTAAAAGTCGAAAGAATAGCTACTTTTTGGGTGATTTTGTTTAGCACATCATACAAATGTTATATTAATGGAATATTTATGTCATTTTAATGATTTTTTTACAACAATTTGGTAAATCAATGGAGATACTTTGGCATACGGATGTATATCCGTAAAACACAATTAATTTACTTAACGTTATTAAGAATATGTAAGAGACGATTTACGGTAAAAAAAAAAAAAAAAAAAAATGGCACGACAACTTTAGTATACATATAATTAATCATAATTTTAAAAACTTCGTCTATAAGTACTATTATACGTGGGTAAATTGTAATTAAGCATAAGGATGAAAAACAGCATTACAGCTACGTAATTAATCGACTGGGCACCTATCATGATACGTGTTACCTTCTCTACTCAGAATGGTTTTTATATCTTACTTCAATTCTATTTGTATTATGTGCTAAACCCATTCTTATCCATGAGATTATCTACGTGAATTATGAGGTAGATAATGTAATTCTATAACATGATTCTTTCGAATCTTGAAAATTCAAATGAATTCAATTGATTTTGTATATCAAATCCATGCCGTAAGATATTCATGCATTTATGATGTAAAAAAATTTCTAATCTTAGATATTTTAATAAAAATTTATTCACAATTCCACTATTATAATGTTAAATTTATCATGTAACAGACATGTATACATATTACAGGAACTCTTGTCTAGATTTTTCAACGTTCAATTGCATTAACGGTAATATTTAATATAAAATTTTTAACTAAATTTGTAATGAAAATAAGAGAATGTATAATAATTTAATTTACCATCACTTAATACCTAAATACTTAATAATTAATCGATTTATAAAATTCAGGAATAACCATATTAATATTATATAGGGTATTAATAACAGAAAAATAATTTGCTTTTATATAAATTGTGTGGAAATTAATACGGAAAGAAACGTTAATAATATTCGATGCATACTATTCCCATTATATTTTTATTTTCTTGTTTATTTAATCAGCAAAAAATCAAATACTTTTAATAAAAAAATACCTTTAAATTTATTACATTACAACTAATGTATATATCTTATTGATTTTAAACAAATAGGCTCCTCCTTATCTACTACGTGTAAAATAAATGCGCGTATGTACGTAAATATAGATGAAATTAATCGATATTACATATTTATCAAATGCTTTCGTAATTTGAATTTATTCGTAATTTGTAAATTATTTTTTTCATAATTGACGTGCAATATTTGTGGTTCTCATTTAGCTAATTGAAGCCTATAATCTCAAAATATAATCTATGTATTATTTAGTTTTTTCTTTTTTTTTTTGTATTGCAGATCCATTTTTGGGGCAAAATGGAACGACGAGTCGAGACTTTTTACACGACGTGCTGCTACTTTGCTAGTTTCGGTAAGTTGAAAAAGTATCGACGACTAAGAAAGCTCGAACAAGCCGCGAATTACCTGACGGATTAGCGAATTCTGATGCGACTGGATTTGCAAGATGCATAAGTGCTAGGGGAAACCGTAGAAAGGGCCGGAATGAGTAATCGCTTACAATCGTCGCTCATAAACCGCAAATCGATACTCGGGAGCGATTTTTTTATTATCTCATTTAAGATGTGCCGTTTTACGTTTACGCCTTTGTTACCTGGCAGACAAATCCTATTAATGACTGTCTACCTCCGGTAGTATTTCACTTATGCCACCTTCGTAATGGAAAGCGAAGTTACGCAAGATCCCAATCCCTGTACGAAAGCGACTTTGACGCGAGGGCGCAGCACAAAGGCATCAGAAGAGCGG
>NW_011948436.1:1668304-1712367 GCF_000503995.2 Ceratosolen solmsi marchali | reverse complement strand
AGTTAGAAAAGTTGTCGCATCAAATATTCATGATCGGTTGGTCGTCGAAAGATTTCAGGAGCGAGCTAAGGACTAAGCCGGAGAAATGTCGGGAAGCAAAAGCAGTTATTCGAGACAAGAATAGCGTTTAGAACAGAGCTGTCTAAATTAATTCGCAGCCATAAAAAGGCTAGGGAAGTGCCCAAGTGCCAGCGATTCCGCTCATCCATGCTCCGCAAAGTGCTATGAGATAGAGAAACAGAGAAAATTGGAACTAGAGAGTGATAGAAGGACGTATAGAATGATAGGGGGATAGGAATGGAGGAAGATTGAGAAAAGCTGAGGCCTGGCTGGGCCTCGCTAAAGCGTACGAACATTTAATGGCTCCTCGTAAAACCTTCAAGGGTCACGCGCGGATTGTCGTAACGTGTGATTGGCTTCTCTACTCCTTATCTTGCGGCCTTTGAAAACTTCATCCCAATGTACAAAATTCCGACATCTCTCCAATGTCAAACTTTCCTATCTAATATCATACCCGCAATTCAGATAAATTCATAAGAAAGATATTCTCGTGACTTTTTACATTTATTTATTAAGCAACTTGTTTTTCTTCCATAAAGATATATATATATATATATATATATATATGCGAAATCTTTATCTATGAATAGAATTTGTGGACAGATACGCGCGCGCGCGCGCAACATACGCAAAAAAAGCAACGTGTCATCTCGACAAAACCTGAGAAGATTCGAAGATTGTGAATTAGCATATAAAGAATACGTGCTGTCCTATTTCTACCGTACATATGGGAATGATCCATTCATAATTGAGATTATTTGGAACTCAAATGGTTACGAACTACAACCTATAATTCCAAATATATTAAAGATACGTCGCATAGATTATCGCACAGAACTCCGTAATTTTCTCGTGAAATGCAAATAAAATTATTCAAGTAAAATATTGATATAAATATTTAATACTTCGATAATATTTATAAACGAATATTAAAGACAATCGGCAAATAATGCCTCGACACAATTGTTGTGTCTACAAAATCTGAGCTATAATTATATATTAATTATTACAAGGCATTCGGTCGAAAAAAAAATTATATTATATTCAATTTCTTATGCATTTTGAGCACTCTTGTAAATCGTGTAAATTTCTTAATATAATATAAAAAAATAATTTCGTTTGCATATTTAAATGTTAATTCAATACTTTTTGAATAAATAATTCCTTGTTTTTAATTCGGTGTTATTTTCGCAAGCTAAAATTTGCTTATAAATGTATGCGAAACGATTTTGCCATTAGTCTATTGCTTTGCTTAAAACTATTATTACAGCCTTTTATACATTTATGCACAATGATTTATTACTACATTATTATTTAAATTGCATCTCTAAATCTCATCAATTAGAATAAAATTGATTTGAAATTAAATAACAACTAAGCACACTAAATTGCAACGATTTCACATAAACGTTTTCACGCTGAAAACAAGCTCAATATTTTAAATTACTTTACAGTAAAAAGGCAATTATAAAACGAAAATTTCAAATAATCAGAATATATTTAATTAATATATATATATATATATATTTATTTATTTATCGTACATTATAATCTATTGGCTTTAAAATGTTAAATTATTCCTGTTTATTATCGCTAACAGAAGCCACTAAAAAAATTCCCCAATTAGTAGGGATCACGTTTGGCTTTGGAATGTAATTACGCTCGTATAGAGGACCAGGACCAAAAAATAATGACGCACTACGGTAGGTTGGTCCAAACCATGTATACCAAGGATATTTTAGCGCTCCCTTCATCGGCTCCCCATAGTCGCAACGCATTCGATTATACATTCGTGGGTGTAGCATCGTAACGCTTGATGAACGGCTCAAAACCAAAGCCACGGCCACGCACAAAGAGCAGAAACACGGGGTATAGGCGATTAACGTCCATAGCATCAAACGACGCGTGTACTCGTACGGTATCGCGTTAAAGTCGTGAAAGCGCGCCTTCCTATTCTCAGCCCCGGACTATCGCGCCCACAAGTTCGTGTGCCAAAGCGCGCAGCACAAGCCCCCTCCCGACCCCGCAACCCACCACAACACTCGCCAACGGCCCTCGTATAATGCCCTATGAAACACGGGCCAACTCGTCCCATTGAATGACGCCCGGGTTATGCTAATTTATGCTGGAAAGGGTGATAGTCGAGGCCACTTGACCATTCTCCGTAATGTGTCGTATGGTCCGCCCACTTTTCATTCTCACTTACAGCGGGGCCACAAATGCCGTAGGCGTAATCACGGCCACTCGCACTTCCCGAATGGCCCTCTTCAAAATTTAGCGCGATCTTACGTTGATGCTAGTCGGTTATTTTGAAAATCCTCCACTGTATATGTCCGATCCACGTGCGCTCTTTAAACTTGGCTTATGAGCATGAAAGGTCTTAACTCGGGGCCATTTATCTTCAGCCGAGTCGTAAAATTTGTAAATCAAAATAAATCCCGTCAATAGCAATTTAATCACTAATTTTTGATTCGATAAAATACATTTTTCATAAACTGTACGACATATGCCCGATGTTTTTAATGCGTTATTTAACTTGAAGTTGTATAATAGATTGACGATAGACGCGCAACTCGGCGATACATATTAAACTTAAAAATTCAACATGAGAATGAATATTATATTCTTTTAACATTTAATTAGAATAATTTTACTGAATTATATGAAAACATTAATTCATACGAGTCTCATTTAACTGTCAATGTTTTATGCATCGTAAAGTGTATAATTATAATATGTGTAATATACTTTTTATTATCTTTAAATGTCTTTACAATAAAATTAATATTATTGTGTATTTTATTGGATTATTTTTATTCTCATAGAAAGTACATTTAAGTGATAATGCATGCAATGGTTTTCCATCTTATAATATAGACACATACTGAATAAATTTTATCCTTATAAACTGGTTAAATATATCCGAGCATCAACAATCAAAAATATTTATCTAACACAATTTGCACGTAATGTGCTGATTAAGTCACTAGAAGAAAGATGAAATATTTTCATATGTTTATGAAAAAGCTCATTTCAAACAATATGTATATAATGTACTACAAGTATAAAAAAAAAAAACAACATATTTCTAATACAATACCACCATAATATATCTATTTCAACCGTAATGAAATATATAATAATATTAATAATAAAAGAAAAGAAAAGAATGTATAAATTATTACTAGATTGCTTATATAAAGTTAAAACGATATGATAATTTTCATAATGAATTTCTAATGTTTTTAACATTCATTAAATACTTCTATATTTAACGCCACTTAAGAGAGAAATGCTTCATATTTTTAATGCAGAAAAAATTTTCCAACACACTGGATGCATTCATTATTATATAACAATTTTTTCTTAGCAAAATAGTCATATTCAAGAATTTACTTAATTAAAAGTACATATATTTTTATTAAAATAATGTAAATCATATAGTTAATAGCACTCACATAAAGCATTTAATTATATAAATACATATATATATATATATATATATATATATATATGCATTTTTAATAATATTTAAAGAATATTTTTATGCTACTTAATTACATGAGAGTATGTCGATTAACTAATTATTTCTGGATTACGTTATATCTGTAATGTAAATAATTATAATAGAAAATATTCAAGTTTAATCATCTTTACAAAAGTAATAAATTTAATGATTCTTGAAGAAAATTTGATATATGTATTTGACAGTTTGGAACTAATTTATGAGAATGCGTGTTTGAAATTTGATTAATAAAATATTAAAGCGACTAGATGAATTCAAATATGCCGTTACAAAATTAAATTGTAAAATATAAATGATACACGATATTAAATTGAGAAACTGCATATTTTTACTTTGTTATGAAATTACGATTCTCAGTCTTCTATGAAAATCAAATATATGAGCTCTTATGCAGCAAAAATAAGAAATTTTAAGTTTACAAAAAATGACTTCTGAAAATAATTGACAGAAACTAAGCCATATAAAGTTTTACGAAATTATCTACACTTTATGAAAATTACGGAGATAATTAAATAAGAAAAAATATGGTAAATAGGTCATGCAACTAAAATGAAAAATAAACAAAAAAATGGATACTGCATTTTAATACAAGACTTATGAGACTTTTGCATAAAGCTAGACGAAGATGGAAATATAATATTAAATTATATTTCAAAAATGGTGGCTATGATTAAGTATCTCAAATAGATAATTTGATGTAAAATAGACAAAAATACTGTCGTATATTGGTAAAGTTTTTGACAATCGTGTATTTCAAATTATAAATAATAAATGAAAATAACAACATTAGTTATAATAATAATAACTTTTCAAATAAAAATATATAATATGTAAAATATCAAAAACTTAAATTAAATACTAAACAGTTTTTTGTAGATTCACGCAGAAACTTCTCTCAAACATTAACAGTGTAGAAATTTATTTTGAATGCTGCATAACATTATTAATAGGACAACATTTTTCGTAAACCTAAAAGTCCAACAATCGTGAACATCTTTAAATAATTTAATTAACAAATACATATGCATCTTATGTAAATGAAACTAACCATTAAACTAACATTTATTAAAACTGCAAACTAAAGTCAGCAATAAATTATTAAATTTAGTGAATGACAATACTTAAATAAATAAGCCCTTCATCATCAATTGCTTTGACTAAATTCGCGAGGAATTTGAATGAGAAGCAATTGGCTCTTCAAATTTCAATATAATTTCATGGACAGACGCGAAGAACCTGTTTCCTTCAGGCATTCTTATACATTAGAAAGCAGCGAATGTTTATTCAAAATTGGAAATGATGGCGAATTGCGATTTTTTTCAGTGATGATAGCTTTTCCGACAGTCGCCGCAACGATAGCAGCACAGAATTTAACCGAATATACAGTCTATGGTTCCGCTCTTACATCCTCGTCCTGGTCCTCCGTACACAAGCTCGGTATATATACGTAAGTCGACTGTTTGTACGCGCTGCGTAATCTACGTCACTTGCTTACTAAACGCCGGCGCGCGTGACACGAATTTTAACCCCCCCCCCCCACACACACACAGCCGCACGCGCACATGAATTTGCAACAAATCTGTGACCAGATGAGACTTTCAGCAAAAGTCCTCGCTTACCATTATTCATCTCCTTACTTCTGCTCATAAGTCATCCGAAATTCGCCTTTGTTTTCCGACTCAAAATTTCCATTTACAATGAGAATTATTAAGAACAAATAGGATCAGCAAATCTAATTAATATTACTATAATATTTGCGTAAAAGAAACGAGTAGTCATACACCGACTTTATATAAAACAGAAGTGCGGCGTGCTTCACATATATAAAAGAAAGGTCCTCGAGGATACAATAGGAGGTAGCCATATAAAATAAATAAATTCGTTTAAATAAAAGCCACTGTATCTTAATATTTTCCTTTATTCAATACAAAATTGTATTTATTGTATTTTTGCAGTATTTACTATTAAGAATTTTATTTGTATTTTGATAATTGATTTGTATAATTTTGTATGTATGTACATATGTTTATATGTACATATTTTCACTATTTTATGACGATACGATTCAAATCGTATGCATTTAATTAATTAATTTTTCCTGTCCTCTTTTTAAATTATTTGAAATAATTTTGTATCACTTCTTATATAATTACATACGCTTGTATTTCATGAAAGGAGAATAATTAAATAACACTTATTAAACTGATCGTCCCATTTGTTTGGGTGTATGAGTATTAAAATCTTCTTTATTACTCGTAAAAGTTCTTGATTTATTACTATAAATAATTTTTTTTAATTTTAAGAACAAAGCTATTGTACTCCATAAATGTAACATGGTATAAAACAATATATCTACGTAATATAAAAACACAAAGTGTATTGTTACAGTCTTTTGTTTGCTTTGTATACATAGATTATAGGGAAGATTTAATACTAGACATTAAAATAAATTGAATCATTGCTTATAATCAAATTAAAATGAACACTCCTTTCTTCATTCTTCGTAAAAACTGAAAATGCGTGCACATATTGCCATTTTAAGCGATTTTAATTGATAAAATCTTTACTTTATTAATACATTTTAATCGATAAAATGAAAATAACATTATCGTAATTTCCGATCCAATGTTATTATAATTATTATGCATACTTATCTGTGTAAAATTTACTCATAAACAATTGTTATAATCCATGTGACTAATTGTAATTATAAATAATAATTAATAGATACACTATTTTTTGGTCATAATAATATAAAAGCAATTTTATACAACATAATTAAATTTTTCAATTTTTAGTATTTTTTAATTACTATAGATGAAAGAGTTCCTTTTCAGTATTTTCTATTCAAATTTTATTTTAATCTTCAAAAACAGCAACTTTAAGTGAAAAGTAACTTTCAGTAATGAAATGTAATTAATAAAGCTGCTCGGATAAAACTAGCTGTTAAAGCTTTGTTATTAAAAATAGAACTAAAAAATTTTTATTTTTACTGTTTTGTTCATTGCTATGTAACTTCAGTTTTGCTAATCACATTCAATCATTAAGTAAATGTCAGCTTTATAGTTATCTTAAATTAAGACAGTTTTAATTATAAAATAAAGAATATTATTAATTTTACAATTGCTTACGTAATTAAGAATATAATGGATAAAGATAATGTGACATAATAATTAACAACACTGATTATAATAAAATTGCTGCTTAGATCAGTATTTAAAATCTAATATATCCATTTTAATTATAAATTAAATTTTAATCCATGATATTGGATAAGTGACATATAATCGAAACAACAACAACAACAAACAACAAACAACAACAAACAACAACAAACAAACAACAACAATAATATACCACAATATACCATAATATTAAACGCAATTTCGTTAATTGAACGCATAGTATGTCTACATAATTATTTTCTAAGTGGTTCTTTTATATTGATGATTCTGTCAAGATATAATAAATATGTCATATATATATATTTTTTTTTCATAATATCTTACTTGTTACTTATAAAAAAGTAATTATAATCTCATAAAATATTATTTATACACGATTCAATATTATTATGCGCATAAAAAACACTTTTTCATATTAATTTACATAATAATCATTATGTATATTAAATTTATTACATTACTTTTAAGTAAATTTCGATTACCTTGTATTAGTATCGCAGCTATAAAACTAAGTGTTTAAAAAATACTTTGAAAATTTTTTTAAATTCGTAATGATTCGATTATATTGATTTTAGTTGGAATTTCAAATTATATAGTTATTTTATTCATTACTTTATCTCTAACCTGAAAACTAAAAGCATGCTTTCTAAGATTATGAAATTATAAACATAATTTAACTGCCGTTAATTCATACAATTATTATAAATAACTCTGTTGGTTTTTGTACTTATTAAAACATTTAGCAATACTTGAGAGACTTTAAGAAATGTATGAAAAATGACGTGGGTATATTCAACAAAACCTAACATTTTCAGTTACACGATTTCATATGCGCACATTAAATTTTCAAAATATTGGTAACAATATTTCATATACGTATATTAAAAATTATTGCAATAATTGATAGAAATAAAAATTACTCTGGAAATTTAACGCTTTCAACACGTTGGATTGAACTCGAAAATGTATACAAAACAAATTTTATATACCGAGTTGCACGGATTTAAAAACTTTTTTTTCGCTCGAAAAGTCAGTCATAACGAATGACCGGTGCCTGATCAGTCAGTCTCGGTAATTTTCGTGGTCATGCGCATGCAGCAATGCTTACTTTTCATCTCATAAATGTTTGAAAATTCAATTGCAATGGTAGGTTTATTATCACAGTAATCGGTCTCTTATTATTTTCTTTCCTCGAAGTGCGCTACTTTTCTTCTTTTTCTTTTTCTTTTTCTTGTTTTTTTTGTTTTTTTTTTGTTTTTTTTTTTTTTTTTTGTTTTCCTTAAGTAAAGTCATGTAAACAAAAGAAATGGCGAAAGGTATAGAAGAAACGTCGAATAAGAGATTCGCCGTAACTGCTGGACGGATATTTACCGAAATTGAATTTCTGCCCCGGCCGCGTCGTGGTGATATTATTCAGGCACTCGTAGTGTCCACGTGAACGTAATATCATTCCCCCTCTTTCTTTCAGCTTTTCGATCAATTCCTCTGCATCAGTGTCACTTATATATCTTTTCCTTGGCCCTCTCTCCGTATCTCCCGGAATCTCTCCCGCTTATCGTAATCTCTCGTTTTATGTTTCTCTTTCTCGCCCATTTTATTTATTTCCTCCATGCATTTTATTAACCTTCTTGCTTTTTTTGTTGATACTTTGATCGCGACAGTAAAAGGAAACTCCTTATCGGATATATTTTATTCGAGTTAGGTAAAAAATAAAAGGGCGAGCGAGTCTCAAGAATATTCGAATTGAATCGCGCGATACGCGTGCGCTTATCGCCTCTTGGCCCGTGCTCTTCTTCCACTTTTGCTATTTTTTTCTTTTTCCTCATCTTTTTTGCCTCTTTTCTCTTTTTAAACGTACCCGCGCCATCCATTCTTATGCCCGACCGCTTTTTCTCCTCTCGTATTCAATACCCGAAGGAACGAGGTCGAATTAAATACACGGTTGATCACATCTAGTCTTCTTGAGCCTTCTTTCTTCACTTCGACCCTGCCTAGCCAACTGAAATCCGGCAGATATGAATACGTTGAATTGTCAGATATTGTCATCCTCGGTCTTTATTTGAGTGGGGAAGTGGGCAGCCTGACCGAGTGTTCGTCGATGGCGAGAGATAGGAAGGAGATGAGAGAGAACGTCTATTAGGTTTGCAAGACGTTACGCCAATGCCAGGGACGTTATATACGTGTCTCTAAACTTTTGGAGGATTTCGACGCCTCTCCGTTTAAGTGCTTTAGAGGCCCTTTGTTTTCGAAATGAATTTTTCTAGCTCAGAGTCTGTATATACACGCGCGCGCGCGCACGCTCCTCACACACACATCCCCCCTCCCCCTCAGCAGTGCAAGAGCACATAGAACACATATTAATTTGCAGATATTTTTTGCTTAATTCATCAGAGCATCAAGTATGCAGTTGCGAGCATCAAGTTGCGAGTATCGTCCTAATATCTAAGATATTTGCCGAGAGCTCGATGACACGTTATCCAGGAGGAAATATGAACTGAAATTGCTATAAAAAGTAGCCGTATAATACGGATATGCCTGATATTCATACTTGGGCTTCTCGTGATTACCAATATGCGAAACCTTTATTCTCGACTCTCGATAAAATGAACGCATGAAACTCTCATACGATTACAATGCGCAATGAAAGTATAATTGCAATGTCGTGAAAACAGTCGGTCCAGATATAACTCATAAGGTTAAATATTGTTTAAACAATATCATAAATTTAATTAATGTATTATATTCATTAGCAATTATTGATAGTTAATGATAAATATATTCGAATTGTATTATTCAAGTAATTCAGATATTAGATCGCGGATAAGCTATCTTTCAGGTTTTCGTATTTTAAAATTGTTATAAGATTTATTTAATTTGAAAATTTATATCGCCCCGCTCTTTATGTCGCTAATAGAAATTCTTCTAGTCTTTGGTTAGTCGTAAAAATTTTTGTTTAACACCATTTAGAAAAATTTATGCAATTATAAATGCGCGTCCCCGGCGAATAATAAGTGAAAATTTAAAATGTTATGCTAGAATGAGTATTCCTAAAAAGTTTCATGGCACATTGTTTCTTTTTTTCAGTTGGGCGTTCTTCTAGTCTTGAGACTTGCTTTGTTGCATGGAACGCTGCCGAAGTTCTCGCCGCAGGATAATCCCGCTGCCTTTCATCCTTGCTTTTACGTGAGGTAAGCAAATATATTTTGATTTTCTAAGATAAGCATGAACATTTCGTATCTATTTTGATTAAAAATTTAAAGCGCAGGTCGCGCAAACCTAAATACGCGCAAAACTTCGGAAGTTAAGAATGAGTTCGCTCGACTTCGATATCACGAACTTTTGGCCCGATAAACCCCGATTCTTTATGAGATATCGCCATCTTTTGTTCTTGCTTTACCCTTTTTAGAATCCTAAAATTTCTGCTGAGGTATACCCGAGCCGCGTCTCCAGCTTCGCTAACTCGCCTTTTCGCGTATGCCGCACACTGGCTTCCTCAAAGTCTGTCCATGCTTTTTAACTTATATCGCACAATTTCTGCCGACATAACCTTCTTGAGCTTTTCTCCGAGACGGAAACATCTCTCGATGGAGGGGGAAGGGGGATGACGCGAGTTTTCCCAGTTTCCAGAGTTTCGAATTCGCAGAAAAATGCCTAACTTGCAATTTTTTGTTATCTTTTTGCTTATTTTACTCTCCATTCTTTCTTCAACGAAAGAATGATTCAGCGATTGAAATGACATTCTTGAGTTTACGAACTAAACTCCCTAGTTTCGTATCTTAAATGTATTATACATATTAATGCATGAGCTTTGACTTTTCAATCTGCATTCAATTTACTCAGCCACTTCCTTACAAAATATCCGGAGCTCTTGCTCGCGTATATCCAAAATCGACATGCTTACAAATGTTTCAACATGTTACCTGTCGTTTGTGACATCCGGTGATGCTATTTATGTTGTACAGGAAGCGCAAATTCTTTCCAAGGAAGAAACATCTGTATCAGAAGAACTTCCAAAAATTTTGAACAATACATCGTTGCTTGGCATGCTATTATTCTTTATTATTATCGTTGTTGTTATTATTATTATTATTATTATTATTATCATTATTATTATTATTATTATTATTATTATTATTATTTCAATAAATAAAATTAAATTAAAAATCTATAAAATATTGGTATATCAACGTTCATGTGAAAGAAAACAAAATTTTAATAGTTCGATAAATGTATATGTGTATTTATAAAAATATAACATTAACGATTGTCTAATTTACATGATTATTAATTATTTTATAAATTTGCCATAATATTATAAAAGAAAACCAAGCATGCAACCTTCAAAGTATTAGGGTCTCGAAATCGAATAACTAGTGGCGGTATTAACATTTTTTATAAGAAATTATGAAATTCATATAAATAATGATTCGAGTACATTTAAGAACAATTAATAAACGATTAATAAAAACGATTAGATCATTGACTTATTGAAATATCTACATCAATTACAATTGTCTCATATATATATATATATATATATATATATAATTATATGATCTCTTACGTATGTCATGTACTCGAAAATTAAAACATTCGATAGAATTTCATAGCTCAATTTAAGTATTTCTCATTCTTAAAAAGTGAACACTAATTTACATTATAACAATAAATTTTCATGAATTCATCTGAAATTACTGAAATTAATTTGAGAGAAAAAAATAGTTCCCAAACAGACTCATTTGTCAATATCTTACACATATTTATAATGTAATTCTGAAATACAACATTGCTGATTAAACTAATGAAGATTATTTGTTAATAGAATTTAAATTTAATTTTACGTATATGTATTTTCGACGAAACAATATGTACTTAAACACCTTGGCTTCACATACAGCAGATAGCAGGCTGAAGAGAGTAAGCGAAGAGAGTAAGCGAGTAAGAGAGCGAGCGAAAAATGCCAATATTCTAGATAGTACTATTGTCAGATTTGTCTTTGAAGCATGAAATCAGACTAGAATGCTTTAGATCGAGATGTATAATTTTTCAAAAGGTGATGACGTTCTGTAGGTTGCATATAAAATGCAAGTTCTCATGCATCTGTATATGCATGCGGTAATGTAAACGTATGTGTCGCATATACGAGTGTAGGTGGAGTCTCCCGTGTTGATATAACGGTGAGACGCACTAGCGGAAAATCCGCCGAGACTCTTTGGTTCCTTTCTAGGCAACGCTTTTACCAAAATGCATCCGGCGAATCGTAATCGTTTTCGAAGCGACTCGACAGAACATTTTTACGCTCCTTTGCATCGCTATTTTCATTGCAATTCACCTCCCACTTCTGCGCAATGAATTTAATACATCGCATTTCGTAATGCGTGCCCGAGCCAAAATTGCAAATTAAAGAAAGGCGAATTGTTTTTATCGACATTCGAACATTTAGCCAATTTGATATTGAAGTTTTTACGGATGAATATTTTTTTCTCGCCCCGCCTGTCTACTTTCTTCATTGCTCGAGTTCAGTAGGTTCCTGTATAAACCTATTTTCATAATTTATTTTTTATTCAATTTCTACGATATTCAATCACCATATAAACTGGCTATCAGGTCGTATAAAAAAATGGTTTCCAAGCGTAAAGTTCGATGGGCTTATCCTGTAGCCGTAATGGTAGACATTTTATTGACCACCTCGTAACTTGGCTTTAAAAAAGTCAAATCGATACGAATCTGACTTGAAAATTTTTGTTTAAATTCCACTTTACACTTAAGCGTCCCAAGCATCGGAGATTTTTTGCCAATGACAAAACTCGTGGCTTTTAACAATTGGCCTCTCAATATGCATTAACTGTAAATCGCTGGCTCGAAATGGGCCGGTCAGTGGTGGTGGGGGGGGGGGGGGGGGGGGGGGGGGGGGGGAGTAGGAGGAGGAGGAGGGCACTGGACAATAGTTCATTTATCCCAAGCAGAAATGAATGTTCCTTTGCTGTGTCTTAAAGTTAGCGGGTGGCAGTTGCTAAGTCGTGATGATGTTTGTAAGAAACAAAGATCAATATCATAAAAAATCTAATTCGATTAAAAAATGAGAGGAAGAACAAGCTGATTGGAAGCAATTGCCGGGGCTCGTGGGCGGGGAAACGGAATAAAAGAAATAGCGGTTTGTTTGAGAAGTATCAGAAGACATTAACGGGCCTTTACGCTCCTTTCCCCTCGGCCTAACGGCTCGTCGACCTCTCCTCCTGCCCGTAATAGCTGGAAAATAGGTTTTTACTGCTGTCCGGGAACGAGCTGCACAAGGAACTGTCGGGCGGTTCGTCGATTCCCGCGTACCGAGCGGGGCGTATCGCGCGCGACGAGGACAGATAGCACAAGGGGCGAGCGCTCTTGGAGTCGATCGTATAAGCCGCAAAACCAAGCTTCCTTGGCCCTCCTGCAGTAAAACCATCGCGCGCTGTTGCTGTTTTATTGGCTGGCTTTACATTTCGAAATTCCCGCTTCCTCTCCCACGACGGTTTTACAGCCAGTTGCTATGGGCGCGCATGCGCCCCCCGCAAAGTCATAGCTTCGTCGGCTTGTAAAATTATTGCAATAATAAAAACACTTGCTTTTTATGTATTCCTGTACGTATTCCTTCTTCGCGTAAACCTCGGAATGATAGGCGACGGAAGTACTCCTTAGATGGAACGGGACTCGCTACTGCATTATACACGCATTGACGATTTGATCGGCGTTGATTTATTATTCGGCGCGGCAACGCGTCGGGGACGAAAGGGGCTTAATCCTGGGTGTGAGATCGATGGCGGCGCGGATTCACGCATTCTGCCCCCGACGAGCTATTTCATTAGATTTATTGGATTAGGAATATCCCGAGATCCGAGCTATTATGATGATATTCCCCGCGAGAGCCGAAGTAGCGTCTCTTCTCCTGGCGCTTAATGCAATATGGCCGCGATGACCGTCGCCGTCTCGCCCCCGCTCTCGTAACACACGAATGCACTTAATGCACTTTAATAAAACGTCTTTGAGTCGGCGGAAGTAGCTGCAAGTGGCCTCGGCTGGAAGAGGACAATGTCGGGCGGGGGGTTAAGGACGGCAGGACCCAGTCCGCCATTATCTCTTTACGCTTTACAGTTTACGCGCTCGTATAACCCTCTCGTATATATCCGTCTGGTCTCGTCGGCGGCCGAACTGTTCCTGGCGTTTTACAGGCGGCCGCACCAGGCTGTTAGCACCGGGTCCGACGCGCATTAATTTCGCCGTTATCAGCCCGTGGTGGTGGGGACGGGGTGAGAGTGAAGGAAAGAGGGGCGGCTACATCCATTTTTTGTTTTTCGTTCCTTTATTATCACGGCGCTGAGTCATTGAACGCAGAGGAGGTATAATGCGACGGCCTTTTTTATGGTCCACCACCGTGCCCAATACACGCAAGCTCGAATTATCTTATCGTCCAGTGTGCCTTTCCCAACAGTGTGTCTTCCTGACTCACTCCCAGCTCCACCCCAGCCCTTTATCACGACCGCGACGGCCGGACCACTGCCATACCCATACCCGCGACAAAATCCGTAATGCCCCCGATGGCTTCCTTGACTCGCTTCTCGAAATTTTACCTTCCAAAATTTATAAAAGCCTCGACAGGTTATTTCAATTAATTTTAATTAATAGTCCTCGGAGGAGGACTTACACGAAAAGGGAACAGACGCTCGAGGAGCACCCGCAGCGACTTAATAAACTGTCGAAAAACTTGGGCAACTCAGTCGGTCCCCGGATTAATTATCACAACAAAAAAATTATTAATTGCATGCTCCGTGTCCAATCTAAAATATTAATTTTTTTAATAATAATTAAATGAGCGCTACATTACTGCGAATTAACCTAACGACCTACCACTCGCGAACTTGAAAATGGCTTTTTAAAGCTTTTTAACCGATGGGAATTCTCGCGCTGAAAAATAGCGACAAAGATGGGCATAAATATAAATAATCCGAGGGCGCTCCCCGACATTCTGCGATATCAGGATTGCGTAGCAAGACGTTGCCGCACATTCAGTGGCGTCACGAGTCGGCGATGAAAGTCCCAGCCACGAAGATTTGGCAGGCGGGAGATAAGCCTTTACGAGTCTTTAGAAGGAGAGGACTATCCACGATCCCCCGTTGACACGTTTCGTTCCTGAGGGGGGAGGCATTCGGGTAGCCCGCATAATGGAGAAGCCGCCAGTCTCGTTAAAAGCTGCACGCACTACCAGGGGAGCATATTCTCCACGACACCGTCGACTGATTAATGTGAGAGGACGGCGCGCGTGCGCCTCATCCACACCGAGTTTACCATTATTCCGCGGCTTCTGCTACTCACCTCATTCTCACTCCATAGTCTTACCTTCCTAAATGCCTTCGCACAACCTTTGTACTTTCTGTATGCATTATACATTCTGTCCAATACTTTTCTTCACTCCACTGTTCTTTATAACTTTCGAGGTTACTCTCTCTCTCTCTCTCTCTCTCTCACTCTATCTATCTATCTATCTATCTATCTCGATCTCTCTCTCTCTATCTCTCTTCCACTCTATCTATCTATCTATCTATCTATCTCGATCTCTCTCTCTCTCTCTATCTCTCTTCCGTTTCACCTGCTTTAACCATTCGTTCCTCTTGATTTATAGAGTCTGAAGTAGGTTGAAACAAATCATTAAATGTAATGCCTTTTAAATGACCCTCAACTATTGAAATTTAACTATCAATTAGCGCGATTCATCGATTCTGCGCTTCAACACATTTTCTGACATCGGCTAATTAAGAAAAGTTCTAACCCTTTAGTTCATCGTACATGCGTGCAAATTGCTGGTAATAGCGTCGACACAGAATCGACCACTGAATATATATGCTACGTCGTTCGTAAAGCTTCATGAATATTTATTACAGTAAATAAGTCAAATGAATAACCAATGCTATAATTTTTTCTTCTTTAATATTTATTGCTATACTTTGGCTAATTATCGACAACTAATTATCTAAATTGATTGTGGCCTTTATTATGTCCGTCTAAAATATATTATTAAGTTTGACAATAATTGAATGCATAGGTATGATGTGATTAGATTTTTGCTATCGCAGCATAATGTTGCACAGGGCAACACCGAATAATAAATATAAAAAATTGAAATTGCATGCAATATATTAACGAGAATATTAGCAAAACATTTCGAATTCAATTACTCGCCAAAGATAAATCTGGAATTTCTTGCATAAAATGCATGAATAAGTTTTTCGATTTAAGTTCTTCATTAAATGTAATAAATAATATTGAAATTTTCCAAATTATTTATTAATTTGAAATCACCAAATAACGAATTCTAAATAAATTTTATATTTACGTAAGAATAAAAAAAAAACTATCTCTACTATGTAAATATAAGAGGATAAAAAAGGATAAAAAGAATAAAATTAAAAGTATTAATAATATACTAAGAATTTTATAAATAATGATGTATTCGACTGTACATACAGCATATATTAAAATAATATCAAATTATATATACATATAATCGTCAAGAAGTGATTATAAATAATAATTTATTTAATTTGTTTTCTTCGAACTCTATAATTAAATAAATAATTTACATACTAATTTCTACAATGTAATATTGAGGAAACTTTTCAAAAATTATCAATAATTATACCGTATTCAGAAATACAATAATTATATATATATATGTATGATAATCAAAATTATTATTAAATGGTGAACTATATCTATACAAATCAGTAAAATTATCGAATAAATACGTAATACCCGTAAAATCTGTAATACAATAAAATCATATAATAATAATAATTGTAATCATAATAAATCCTATATAATTCAAATACAAGATCAAAATACATGAAATATATGAAATTTAAGTACTACTGCGTTTGAAAAACTATTTAATCATAAAATTCCATCACTATTTTTTACATGAATTAATTGTCATTATTAATGTAAGTAATTCTTAGAAAGTCGAGTTCAATTTACTATTTCTAATTCTATATAATAATATACAGTAAAGTATCAAATTCTTTGCGCAATTATCACAATATCATCAATCACTAATATACGTTATTAAAATTTATCTACGAAACATTTTCTCATGAAATATAATATAAAATATAATATTTCATACAATTACTTGTATTAAGTTAATGAATAAATTTTTCAGAATGGAAGACATATCTTATTTAAATATCTATTAAATTCCTTTTTACTCATAGATAATAAACACAAAAATTAAAATCCGTATATCCAATATTTATTATTATAAAGAACTTTTTTAGCAATTTAAAATGTTATATATATATATATATTGAAATATTTAAATATTGAATATTGAATATTGAATAAGCAGTTTCTTTTAGTGAAAAAGTACATTTAAAAACAGTCCTTCAAAAATTTTCAATTTATAAATTGTTTACGAGGAAATATAAGCTCTGCTAACAAGTCATGTTTCCAATTCATGTGCATTTCAATTTTTTTAAGTCAATAACCAACTTCTAGTGAAAATTGAATTATAAAAATAAAGAAAAAATACATTGGAAGATTTATTTTCAATAATAAGTATGCACAAATCATTGTATTTTTCTGCCACTGACAACGATGTTAAGGTCAATTTAGTTTATAGTATTATATTAAAAAACGTTTTTTCTATAAAACTGTTATAAACTGTTTAGTTATCTTAAAAATATAGAATTTTATTTCAGACTAATTATTCTAGGCTACATTAATTAACATAGGCTAACATTAAAACTTCACCAATTGAAAACTACTTTATTATCAATTGTTATAAAAAATTATATAATAAAAAATACATGTATATATATATATATATATATATATATATATATATATATATATATATATATATATGTATATATATATATATATTACTTACAAAAATAATTCCGAATGATTTTTAGATCAAATTTTTTAAAATTAATAAGACTCCTTCACATACTTCGAATAATTTTAATTAATCTTAAAAAATAATTAAAGGGACTTGTTAGCATGTAAAGCAAAATGAAATAAAATCAGCTATATTTGTGTCTCATTATAAAAAAAAACTGACACATTTTATATGAACATTATAATACTTTCCATTGATAATCTTCAAAGATTGTTAATTACATGAATCAATATCTGCACACCGTTTTAATTATTAAATTAAATAAAGAAATGAGCATAAAAATACTCTTTTTCAAATTGAGTAATTTTAAAGTTCCATATTCTATCAAAGCTCTAGTATCATGACATATACAATAATTTTTTCTAATAGATACAATTAATTTAATTTTAATTACTGTAATAGTTTTCAATAATCTCATTTTGTTACTTAGTTTAATGCTTGTACTAACATAATTTATAATTATTATATCAGCACAGTGACTATAATGCTAATTTTTCTTAATTCGTACTTTTCTTTAAAGGGAATTCGATAATCATCGGCTAATCTGTTAATTAGATTCTTTCTAATTATTTTTAAAATCTTATATTAGTTTAAATTTAAAATATAAAAGTCCATAGTTTTTCCGAATTAACGAATTTACATAATTATCAAGTGAGCTTCTGAAAAATTTTTCTCCAAACTATTATCACATGAAATTTGAAATGGCGCCAACAATATATTGTTACTCCTTCCAGGTATTCGAAATTCTTCGTAATGCTCAATACATTCACAAATTAACGTATGCATCAAAAGTTTATAAAACTTGGAGATGTCTATCGGTTTAACAAATAATTGATTATTCAACAGTTTATTATTATCAGATAAAGAAATATACAATTTTTTACGAACTTACAAAAGAACGTATCTACCAATGTATAAATATAAATAAGTAAATATATGAAATTTCAACGATTGGAACAATTATGTGATGAATTTATTATTTAAAAATATCCAAAGTTTATCTTCCTTGCTAACTAACAAATGCAAGAATTTATTATTACGTAGAGAATGGAGGTAAGCGACATTAAATAAATATTCTATTATTTTCAAATTTTAATTATTTTCTTTATAGATATTAATAACAAAATTAATTAACAGAAAATAATAAAGTAATTAATAAAATTATAATTATCATATAAATCGTATAATAGCACTTTAATCTTAATAACTTAGTTGAGAAAATTTTATTTAATTTCTATTCATTCTTATAAATATGAATACAATCTTTACAAAAACTCTAATTTATTATAGGCTATTTCACGACGATAATATCTTACTAATAATATAGATTATATATACCGACACCTTTAATCACGTCACTTATCGAACATTGCCAAGGTCTACGGGTAGTGTACTTCAGAACATACGCTTTAAACATTCGACCAATTTATATTCGACCAATCGTTCGTCAATATAAATGCAGAATTAATATATAATTCTCAGTGAATATGTTTTTTATAATTTTTAGGTGTATATCGAGTAAAACTATTGTGAAAAGTATTTATTAGGCTTGAGAATATTAATATAGAAGTGAGCGCATGCATTTAATATTTTTCTACACTGAAAAAGAATTATTTACCTTATTAAATACAAAAAGAATTTCTTTTATCCGCACTATTTTACTTTATTATAATATTATCTTCTTTAGATTTTCTCTGTATTTTCTACAGAATGAAGGGACTATAATGTAAATTAATCATCATCGATGTTTTAATTACTCGATTAGTCAAAATCTCGTTGATATGAAATCTTCGAATCATTAAACTGTTTATTACATCAAGTTATAATTTATACATTAATTTAGATCAATGTTAGAGTCTACTTTACAAAAAATTCATAAATAAATTATATGTAATAGCCATGACATACGACCCTTTATCTTATAAGATTTTAATCAAAAAACGATAAATCTTTTATACTAATTTTGTACATATAAAACACTGTAATTCACTACTACACATTAAATATTCTATTCAAAATTATTTTCTAACGAATTTTAATTCTCTCATAATTTCATAATCATTAATTTATAATATTATACTAATATAATTGAAATAAAAGTGTTATAGTTTAATATAATTTAATATCCGAACCTTTTAATGTTTAAAAACAATCGAAATCATGTAACATACGACCGCGAGCGGATATAAATGAACTTAGTTCTGTTCCGTGGATAGAGACTCAAATATATTATATGTTACTCTCAGAACTTGTGAGTTTATGATTAACGTATTTACCAAGAATACTTTTAGCATATGTCTCATAAATCTACAAAGCATTGTTCGCATTGTTTTTTGAGAAAAGCTTAAAGTTATCCAATTTTGTTTACGTGACCACTATATCATTTAGTACTTGGATAAGTCTATTGTGTATAAAAAAAAACTTGTATATACATTGTGAATGATACTTTTATTACGTAATGTAAAAAAGTCTTGAAAAACGTAGTTATTTTAATTTATCCCAGACTCAATCTTCTTTCAATCGATTTTAGAAGAATAATTTTTATTTCCGTTAAAATTATTAGGATAATAATTTGAATAAATATAATTAATATACAATAAATATAATAACATTTAATTATAATATTTTCAAAGAGTATATTAACTTTAATAATAATATGTATAAAAATATTTAAATTTAACATACAATAATATAAATTAAAACCAATATATTATAAATTATTAATCAATTATTTATTATTTAAATAGCAAACGAATTTAGAATGATGAGAATTTGTAGGTACGTTTGTATTGAGAAATTTTCTTATTAACTTGAAAATTAAAGTATCAATGGAGGTTGTATGTGAAAGGTAGAAAATAATGTTTTTTGCAAAAGAATTTGTAGAGGTAGAAAAACTATACGAATCAAAGTATTTGCAACGCCATACTGAGTATATCGAGTATTAAAATATATCTAATTCATAGATTTGTATTTTAAAATACAATTTCTCTCTTATCATTACATACACGATTCATTATATATATATATATATATATATATATATATATATCATTATATACACGATGAAATTGCAATGTAATGTTCAATGGCATATAATTATAGTGAATAGAGGTTTTGAAAATAGAACAGACTCATATACTCATATAAGTATCATATGCAGCGCAGATATATCATCATCGATTAATAAGAAAATATTATGAATTTTCATAAAGCAATATTCTATCGACTATTTATGTTTTAAAACGTATTAAAAAAAAAAAAAAAAAATATTACAATTTATTTAATTATAAAAGTCTATTTACTGTGATGAGAAGAAGGTTATAATACACCTTATAATTACTAAAATAAAATACATTGAAAAATGATTTCAAATCAATTAAAGTCATATTGAAAATCGCATTAATATATTTAAAAATAGAGAAATCATATATTAATTTAAGTCGTATAATACGTCAATATTCTCATTAAACAATATTAAATTGATTGAAATGTAACTTATTCATAAATGTAACAGAATTGTCGGGAGTAAAATGAAGGCGAAATAAGATTATTAGATAATTATTTCCTATTTTTGTTCATAGAGCGAGTTCGTAATATTTTCTTTAATCTTTGTCTATTCATTTCGTAAAAAGCTATTTCCAATTACGTAATTATGATAATAGATCGGAATAATATTGGATGTGATTCGAAGAATATTAATATAGATAGAGTTCATATAACTACAAGGATGACCATATTCAGTCTCGCAAGAAACAAGAAGAAGAAAATGTTAGGAAGAAGAGCAAAACCACAAGTTAACAGCACTATCACGTAGAATTTATTAACGATGGAAAAAACCTTCGTGAAAAAAGAGAATGACGCTTGACGTCGAACCCGCGTACACACTTCTACGGTCTCATAAAGGATGTACGTCACCGCAAGCACGCACTGCCATTCGCTGGGTAATTCCGAGGCAATTTCCACTAATACAGGCTCTGAAGCTCCAAGTTGAAAAAGTAGCGCACACATTGGCCACCGATCACATTAATCCGCTCAGATATAGTTTTAATATAGACCGTAACTATATCAATGATAAGATCCCTCTGAATTAAACAGGATCGTCGAGCGCATTAAGCTCATCGCGAAAATGATCGTTAGCATGAGAGAGATTTGAAGAAAGTAAGCTTATATATAATCACTTTATATAGGAATCTCGATAACCCAATTGGCAGCCTATGTCATGATTGCAAGCTCATCGATTATAAATCTCCTTGTCTCTATGTTTAATCTGCTTCTTTACATCTACTTTAACCACACAAGCTTTGCTCTCTAAACGCAAGGCTCAAATTTTTTATGGCACACACACCGCTGTTGGGCTTCAGAACTAACTCTTCTTGATGTGTGTACTCTATCTACCACATTGAGTTCGCCTTGCTGCAACTATAATTCTAGGCTTTCCTCTCTCCATCTACCTTACACGTTCCGTCTCCCTTTCTCTTCCCTCGCTTATCCGGTTAAATTGTCGCGTCCTTCTATGTGCATCACTCCGCAATTCCGCACGTCGGGGTCGATGTCCGTCGTGCTTGCGGCGCTTATACGTCAGTCGCCTTCAATCTAAATTGATTACTAACGAAATTTCAAAGTACTATTATATCGTAGATCAAATAAAAATAAAAAATACTTAAAAAATATTTTCAATGTTTCGTACTTTGTAAAATAATTCAAATTAATTTGTATAGAATTTACATATAAGTTATATTGTTTTAAGCTACTGAGAATCTTGAAATACATTTTTTGTATTTTATCATATTTTATCAATTAATAAATTATATAACAAATTTAATATCTATAATAAATAAAATATATTATAAATCGTTTTCTTTATTATTATTATTATTATTATTAATATTATTATTATTATTATTATTATTATTATTATTATTATTATTATTATTATTATTATTATTATTATTATTATTATTATTATCATTATCATTATTATTATTATTATCATTATCATTATTATCATTATTGTTATTATTATTATTATTATTATATTAAATTTCAAATGAATAAAATTCATAAAAATTATTATTATCAATAATATAGTTCTTTTAATTTATTTAGGAAAATTGTTCGTTCACTGTTTTATCTAAACGGTGTCCTTAATATGAGAATGAAAAATTTAATATTCCTTGTTGAATTGATATTTATCTAAAAGTATATAACGGTAGGTTAGTTTCGTGCAAAAAGCTTTAAGGAGTACCCAACTGGAAATAGAAGTGAATGCCCTGAATAATGGAATAATACATATGTGTTTTATGTATCATATTATTTTACTTATTAAATATGTGCAATATTATTAATTTATTTATCGAAATATTTATATTGTAGTAATATACAAATACATTAACTATAATACTAATATTATATTTATATGCAAATAAATCTCTTTCAGAATGAAGTAACTATGAAAAATAATAATTAAAAAGATCGTCATAATGATAATAAATAATAAGAATAATAGTAAATAGCAATCAAATAAAAATTATACACCAATAAAAGAAAAAAAATTTACTCGTTTTATATATCAGAGTAATTAGATGCCATATCGCACAAAATAACTGACAATATATTAAAAAATAATGAAAATAGCTTAATAGTCGAAATTAAATAAAACGATCCTATGCGCAAAAAAAAATGATGAAATTAAATAACATTTGATGATCTACATTAAAATGTATTTAAAAATCTAATGTAGCGTGACTATTGTAAAATTGAAAATTTACTTTCGAAATTATAGTTTGTCTAAAGCCAATTTACAAAATAATTCTGAAATTAAGACAGTAAAAATACTTTTTATGCATTATACTTTTTAATATAATAATGTTGAGTTACATACTCTGACGTATTTACGTTTATGCAACTATAATACTCAGTCAGTTTTCATGCATAAATAAAATAATACATCTCTTATCTCTTACTAGTAATTTAATTCTACAAACTAAACAAGTTTGAAGTTATAAATTAACACGATATTATTCTATAAAGAATCACACAATATTTACGGATAATAAATACCGATTTACTAAGATTTAACATAAGGGTAAAACTAAAAAATTTCATGTCAAATATAACCAACATTGTTATAAAAATATTAGTATTTTTTTTTAAAATATTGTTTTCGCAATTTCTAATAAAGTTACATTCGATAAACAATGTACTATCACGCTAGAAAGTATTTTTTTTAAATTGAGATATTTTATCGATTCTACTGCCAAGAAATAACTAATTCATACTATTTATTTAATGAATTCTAAATGTTCTAACGAAAGCCATAAAAGTTTAAATTATTTAATTCAAAATTTTTGTTTAACATTATGAAATCGTGGATACATTAAAATATTTTATATTAAAAAAGATGTTAAAAAATTGACGTAATTTGAAACAATTTTTTATAATTGGAAATATTGAGATTTATTTAATAAATATGAAATTAAATTAATATGATGATCAATATGATTTCTTTAATATACTTCTTAAAAATTCGTTGTACCCGTTATAAGTATTTTAAAACCAAAATTACAGTTTTTACGTCTTATTCTAATTTCAAACGAACTTTTAGCATATTCAATATATACATTAAATTTTCATTTTATTAGTTATTTCATCACTTGATTATAGTATATTCATTATAAAATCCGTGGAGTTTTGTCAATACAAATTAAAAATGATAAATATTACAATTTTTTGACAATTAGAGAAAAAGATTAATATTCATTGATATTACGGAAACTGTTCTCAAGTGGTATTATTTATTTCCTGGCCGAACTGCCAATTTTTCGATAGCTTTTAATAATTTGCCACCCGCTCTTGTAGATACTTGGGTGGGAGTGAAGTAGAAGGGTTATAGAAAGGTGTAGCTTTCGTTAACATACGATTTATTAACAATTACATTGATAATAAGGAGGATTCACTTCTCACAGAATAGTGTAAGCTCTGTCTCGTCTCAATGATGTGATTGCTCCTTGATGGTGACGATGGCGTGGTCTCCGCCAATGTTGTAATTGTCAGCAGATATATGCTCACACTTCAGTATGGAAGCGTGGCCTCAAAGTGTGTGTAGGCACACACAAACCTATATCGGCTTCAAAGTGTAAGAAAATGCCTTGAGCCTATGCTTGTGTAGTCGTATAGTTTTCGTAATGCAGTCAACACCCTTGATTGCTTGTAAGTTATAGCACACTTGATAATTAAAACGTATATTCCTTGAATGGCTTCGTTGTGTTATTATAGCTGAGCGACTGATGCAGGGCAAAAGCAAATGGCTGAATAGCGTAGTTGTATAACTGATACCCAGACTGATAGCCTATAAGCCTCTTGAATATTCACGCACACGAAAACCGAAGGCTTGATCGTTCCATGACGGCTCTGCCCGAGAGATACCGACCGTATCATGGTGGTCCTGCTGGGTGGTAGACCGTAATCCGTGCCATGGCGTCTTCACTGAGAGAGGTTTCACTGCAAGAGAGCGAGGCTCGTCGCGTGCTTGCTTTATACATCCACGCGGCAGTTTACTTAGCTGGCAACAAAGCATCGTTGTTCCTGCACTGGAATCTTACATGCGGCGCAGAAAAAAAAAACTCTAAAAGTTTCGCGAATATTAAGAAAAAAACAAGGGATAAGAAATTTGAAAAATTCCAAGCGACGTTACTGCTCGAAGACCATAAACATTGTAGGCCATTCGAAACCAAACACCAACCAAAAACCAAACCAAACGAACAGAAATAAACCAGAATGTCTTGTCTTTTATTAAAATATAATTAACCTTTCAATTTTATTACACTTGCTTTCTTCCATTACTGAATATATGAGTACAGTATATATATTTTTATTCCATGGTTACTTCTTCAGATTCTTTATGATATATATTTATAGTAAATATAAAAGAAAAATATATTTCTTCTCCAATGTTGGAATACATTACATAGTAAAAACTATAAAATGACTAAATAAATAATGAGGATAATAAACTCAAAGAAGTATGTGTGCGTGCGTGCGTGCGTGCGCGTGTGCGTGTGTGTGAAAGATTAATAATATCTATAAACAATGATGTTAAAAAAATTTATGTATAAATCTGTAAGTAGTACGTATAAACAACGAAACATATTAAGAATACAATTCGGTAATCCACTGTAATTTGTTGTGAACTATTAAATTATCATTTATATTTATTTGGGTTGGTTACTTATTTGGCTATTACTATTACTATTACTATACTACAAAACTCTATGTATGTGGTATAAATATTACATAAATTAAAAATAATAATAGCCATAAATTTTATTATATAATAAAATGAATTTTAGTAAATCAATTTATTGAAATGAATTCGAAGTGGCTTCACACAATAGGAGGTTTATTTTTCTATTCCATTTAATCGGATAACAATTCAATATTTATCTTTTTCTAATCAAGAGTTGGTTCTATAATAGCGATAAATTTTGTTTCAAAAAGTCGTTATAATTTGATTAATGTTTTTCAAAAATATTTATTCAAATTGTTTATCGATTTATATGAAAATTGCTTTGTATACTTTAAAAATACTAGGATTTCACTCAAGAGGTATTAAATAGACTTTTTGCACTTTTCACAATGAAATAATGGGAAATGATTTAACAAAAGTGTTTTAATGTTATTTTTTTTTTAATTTTACTCATTTAAAATTTTAACAATTTATATTGATGTAATAATCTTAGTAACCGATCAAATTTAAATATAAATTCTTAAAAATATACCCTCGTTTAGAGAACATTGGAAAATAACTTCATAATTCCTTTCTCTTTCGATATAACATTAAAAAAAGTTAGTAATTTTAATTTACTTCTTTGAACTAAATTTAATTGACTTTTTTGATTAACGTGAAATATTAGCCCATACGGTTAACATAATATTAATATGTTATTTTAACCAACGTTATCTTAAATGTTTTTTAAATATATATTATTGCGAACGTTTCAAAATTAAGAAATTAAAATAAAAAATATAGGTAATATTTAGTAATAATAATAGTTATTTAGCTTCTATAGTAATCGGATTATTATATGATATTTTAATACTATAGACATTGTAAGCTCTTTTCTATCTTCTTTCTTACTCTCTGTGTCATAAATATGCACATGCATTTATTTTACTCGAGTATTGAAGATTTTCTGTATATTTCTATAACTCAGTAATATTACATTATGTATGATATATACTCATTGCTTATAAAGAAATGAGCATCCGCATCATATAAGAAACATATTATATTTCCATATTAAATATAGTTTTGATAAGAAAGTTTCAGAAGTACGTACTATTTAGGTTTTTACGATTGTTATTTGTGTTTTACCAATATCTGTACATTGACTGCATTCAAATAATGAAATATAAAATTTAAAAATCTATCATAGTTCACATATGGCAACATATATAAAGTAATTAGATATTTTCTAATAATAAATTTCATGAAAATTAAATATTCATTATTCCTTAAATTAATTATCGATATTCTCCTTGCCGTTTTTTTTCTTCTTGTTATTATTTTATTTATTTCTTTGTTTTTATCGGGACTTAATTAATATGACACAGAATTTCTTAGACTTTATATTATTTTTCAAATTTTTTAAAAAATTCCAACAGAATAATTTGAGATCAAAGAAGACATTAAATTAAAATTGTTGACCAATCGAAAGCCATATCAGAAATACGTTTCAGAAATGTCTTCCAAGTTTTTATAGCAAAAAGTTAGCGTAACTATTTTAAATTTAATCTAATTTACCACGAATAAGAACACACATTGTATATGAATAAAGTCATATTTTATTATATTAAATAAAAATTATTAAAATTTCATAATCAAACACTATATATTCATCTGGTACTACATGCTCTTTTATGGCGTACATTTATTATTCTACAGAATGAAATAAGACTACTGTGTTATTCTTCTATAACGGAACACGATAGCAATTCTTTATTTTCAATATAATTTACTATACGATGCCGAATACTGTATAGCAAATTATTAAAACGTGAAGAACGATAGCTCAATATAAATGAAAATATTAATTTATGTTTTAATAGAATAGTGAAGAAAAACAGGAGAAAATGGGTTAAATTTATGAATGAACGATAATTTCCTTTAATTAAAACTTTTATTGATATAGATTTAATATGTTAAATTCGGTTGAAGATTTTACCTCAAAAAAAAAAAAAAAAAAAAAAAAAAAACACTTTATCTGGCCTGTTTTGCAGTCCTTCATCAGTTTGCTGTTTAAATATAAAACTAAAATATATTGTCATCTTATGGCAATAATTGATTTGTAATTAATAATAACAAAAATTTGAATAATATATCCAATGAATAATGTCCAATCGTAATATCCAATGAAGAATGAAGAAAGTCATTATAAACATTTTGACAGCTACAACAGTCTTCCATGATTTAATGTATAACAATAGAATTTTTTAAATATACTAATTACTTGCTTCCCGAGGGATTAAGATTTTTCATGCGGGAAGTGGAAAGGCCATTTAACAAGTTAAGCTTATTGAAATGCAGACGCGATTCAGCATCGTGAAACATTGCTTTTGATCATCTATTTCTCTCCCTCGAGAAACATGATTAGTGATAGTAATGAAAGTGACCAGTGCAGCAAGGATAGAAAATGCTGGCCCAAATCAAGGGCAAATTATATCTGCGAATGTTCTGCTGAGTCGTGTGGACATTATGAATTTTTATCACTGCAGCGGCAAAGTCAATATTATACGATAAATATCTCAGTTTACCTATAGATAATTATTATCTTAAAGTCGCATATAATTATATAGATTGATTAGAGTGATTCCGACATTTTGTATAATGTAAGGGTTTCCTTATCAATCATATATTTATATTGAATAGGGAATGTAATCAAGAATATCAATATGTACATATTGTTAATGAAAATAATTCGAAGTAAATAAAATATCCTGCGATTTTTTACTTGAAATTTATTTCAATGTCATGAATATTTATTGGTCGTATGAAAAATATTTAAATTTCCAGAATTTTATGATAATATTCTCTTTGCATTAAAAAGGAAATTTGTTTAAATTTTACAGATTATTTTTAATGCAAAATTGAAAGATAGATAAATTATATATATATATATATATAAATATATATTATATAAATTTAGATATTAAATTTATGACTTCAAATAATACGCAGTTGGACGATGAATAATCAAAGGCAATTTTTATTGGAAAAATTTATCGTAAAATTAATATAGAAATTATTTCTACAATAAAATCTATCTAATATTTTTGAAACTACTCGTATTATTATTACCATCGATTGAAATGATAGTTAATGAACGGGCAATTAACAACGATCGAAAAATAAATAATTATATAGTAATTCAATACGAGACTTCGACGTATTGCGTATTTCTCTATTCATTTATCTTAATTGCAATTCATACGTATATTAATATAAAATCCAAATTACGATATTTGTGCACATGCTTTGGACGTCTCTGCTGATAGATTTGTTTCATTATTATATCATAATTCATATAACAGTTATATACAAATTGACAATATATATTATTGCAATTACGTTTAACCAATTAATCACAAAGATGAATTATAAATGCAAAAATTTAGTGATAATTATAATGATAAGGCAAAAGGCCTTAATAAAGCTCTTTTAATATAACCATACTAATTATGAAATGCAAGAAATTTTAATAATTACAACTTCGTTGAAAAGTGCATGCTTGTGCAATCGGATAAAACACTTAATTTAATCAAATGTTCGACATACAATATTTAAAAGAGTTGGTTCGACGTGAAAATGCGCACTGTGCATGCGGTGCATAGATTAATTTGAATATTAATTTAAATAAGGAATATCGATTTTAGTGTAAAATGAAACGAGCAACAATTGATGCGAGCATTGTCATTGGATATTTAACGACAAACCGCCTGATTGCAATATCACGTAATTACGGAATCGAATTTTAAAAAGTTTTTAAAAATGGAGGGCTAAAGTATTTAGATGCGCATAAAATAACATGCATTTTATTAACGACAACAATATACTAACAATGATTTAAATATCCTTCCTATCTAATGTAAAATATAAATTGTGAAAATAGAAGTAAAAAAATATGTATTTGATAAATACAATAGATGAGAGAGAAAAATAAATCTCTCTGTTATTGTAGTTAAAGAAAGAAATTGAGTCGTTATGGCGGCGTACCATTTGATATGGATACATTTGTACCTCCATGCAACCTCGCGGCATTTTTAAGGAATGCATTTCAGCAAACAATTTCAGCGAATCGCGTAGGTATCGCCGTCGTTTTCACGCGCCCTGACCGAGCGAGAAACGTCGCGACGTGCAAACAACAATTGAACGAGGCCCGGATGATACCGCCGCCTCAACTCAAGCTTCTTCAAGCGCAAATAAAAGAACTGGGTGACGAAAGGAGGCTGCAATTACAGGGATTAAGGCTAAGGTGGTGGAGGAGGAGGAGGAAGAGGAGGAGGAGGCGGCACTCGAGGACCACTCGAGCTTCTTATAGCCTCGCTCGCTAATTGGAGTCTCCGTGTTTCGTCGCCTACGTACGTACGTACTCGTCTCACTCCTCTCGGCTCTCGTATTCTTACTTAATAATCTCCCTTTGTCGGGGTCAAACATCGGGCAGTGGCAGCGGGGCGAGGGGGTATTCCGGCATGATTACTCGCTCGGAGCATTGGTAGAGATTAAATTATCCATTAAGCGCTGGAGTCGCGGACGTGGCTTGAGTCAGTGCTCGGACCGGCAAATTAACCGGCAAACGCTCCGAATTCCCTTGGGGGCATTTCTCTTACTTAAATGGCCCTTAAAGATGCAGGACTCGTGCAGGGAGGCAGGCAGGCGCCTTCGAACCGACGCGCGCCTGATGGTCTCCCATTAATCTGGCGTAACGTCGAGGCTGGCGCCCTCGAATTTATCTCGAGCTAATTTTTCCCGGATGCTCGTGCAAAAAGAGCCGGGTAATAATGGACGGGGCCGAGTGAGAACGCAAGCGCGGCCTCGTTGGCGCGTTCTCTGCTTTTTATTCCGCGATCGTAAAAACACTTTATCCGTAGGATGGTCGCGCGAGCGCTGTGTGACCGATGGGGGGGGGGGATGGGATGGGATGGGGTGAAGTGAGGGAGGTTTAGAGGTGGTGGCGAATAAAGTGAAAGCGCTGAATCGGTGCCGCGGATGTGGAATCCTCATTGCGGGGAGGTTAGCGGCGTCGCGTCGCGTTGCCAAGGCGACTAGTTGTCCCGACGCCAAGTCAATCAGTCAAAGGAGCACCTTTCTACGCGGACACCCGCGAATTAAGCCCTTACTTGCCGAGAGGGCGGGATAAGAGGAGCGGAGGTGCGGAACTACCACCACTGTCCCTATTACATCACAGTCGCCCGATTACAGATTTATGCTAATGGGGGATGGGGATCGATATGGCCGCTTACGTATATTCGCCAGTTTTTCTGGGCCTCCGCTTACGAGGCGCCTTCACCACTCAGTTGCGAAACAATGAATAATGAATAATAAATGATGAAACGATATCGTTCTTCCATTTCTATTGTGTTTACTCGAAGATGAATTCTTTAGAATTATGGCTTGCGAGCGCCTTGAAATTTCATTCGCCAACCATTAAATACGTGGTGTGTGTATTATTTATTGCTCGTAATAATAATACCACTTTTAAGAAAGGTAATTAAAGTAAAAAAGATATTAATATCAAATAGAATTTCTTGTCGTTAAATGTAATTATCTTCTCGTGAATTTCATGAAATAGTTTGGAAGAATATGCTATAAAATTGTTGTAGCTTATTTATGATGCAAATATTTTCTTTATGAAAGTCAGCATTCCGTCTTTTAAATTGCTCATAGTTTTTTAATTTTCTTTATGTCCGTTTAATATACACATAATAAAGTTTCCTTATTAAATATGTTAAGTTATTTTTATATTTAGAAAGTAATTTAGTGCCTCTCGCATACTTTGTTAATAAAAATAATTAATCCAGAATGAACTGAACGATAAAGGCTCTAGTGTTAATCATGTTAATCTTGAATTGGTTTCATACGATGATCGTTAATTATCAATTATATATATATATATATATATATATATATATATATATATATAAACACACACATATACTTATAAATTTTTAAACAATTTTATTTCCTTCGGTGAAAAACATATTGTTTTGATTGTTTTCACATGATTGGCCTTCTATTGGCATACGTAGGTATATTGGACATTGATTGAAAATCAAATCCATCTTCCATTAAAGCGATGGTCGTATATAAATAAACTACTAATTATAAATACCAAATATGCTTTTAGACATTATTCTAAATTATGGTTATAAATATTTTCATTGAATTATTGAAATAAAATTTACAAATGCATTTATGGAAAGTCTTAAATTAATACAACGAAGTTATTTTTAATATAATTGTACTTAAACTACATTTATTACATTTTTTTTATTTTTAATAGAATTTTTAAAATTTGAAATCATTTTTTTGGTTTTCTTCAGAAAATAATTATAGAAACAATTTGTATCTTAAACGATCTATTCAAATATAATAATCGATCTTAAGTGATTAATCGGTTATACCAAACAACATTAATAATTAAAAATTTGTACAAGTATACAGTAGGTAGATTCTTGAAAATTTTTTGAGTTCATAATATTTCAAGGTAAAGATCTTATTGAAATAATAACTTTAATAGATCAGCCACTTAAGATGGTATGGTATTGAAAATTAAAGAGACAATCCAATTTAGCTTGTTTACATAATTTATTTGTACATCATATAACATTTTCAATATGTTTCTACGAATCATTTAATAAAGAAAATGAATTCAACGAGCGAATTCCATAATGTGCCTTACCATACATGCACACGACCTCGAAATGTACGGAACCACAGTTGCCATTAGAAGCGATTTTACTCCATTCTCTCTCAATATGCTTTGCCGCCCATTCAATTGGCAAACAATTTTTCGCAAGCTTGAGTTCTCTTGGGATCTCAAACGCTCAGATAATTCTGATACGACGCAACCGAGCAAATACTTTACTTTGGCCTAGCAGTGACGATACGCTGCTAACTGGTTTGCAACTATTTTTTTTTAAATCTGTTCCAACTATCTTTCGTCATTCTAAAATTAAACAATTTTAATCGAAAAGCACGCGAGTGATTTTATGTTTATGAAAATAAAGAAATTTTTTGGGTAAAATACACGTATTAGGTCATTTGAGTAAATAATAAATTTAGTTGCATTATATTTCTAAAAATATATTAAAATTTTATTTTAAACTGAATAATAATTTTTATAAATTACATATATATACACACACCCACCCACGCACGCACACGCGCACACGCACAGACACACACACACACACACACACACACACACGCGCGCGCGCGCGCGCACACACACATTTATATATGTATATATATATATATATATATATATATATATAATAAAAACATTAAATTACATCGAATGAATTTAAGATATTTAATTTTTAATATACAGCTCTATTCTACCTATGAAAAATTGAATAATTTCATAGAGATTTATCAATTTAAATCTCCAGTATTCTTCATCTTTTTCATTGTATTGATTCATTGTATTGACTAAACTATCTAGGACGAGCTCCCGCATTTACAGCGCGCATAATCATTGCCGATCCTTGAAAAAATCTGTAACAACTCTTCAACATTATCAACAAGAAGTATTTGTGATTGTTAATTACTCGTTACAGGATCATATCAGCGCTACTACTGCATTACTGTGAGTAAAGAAAGTCTGTGCTAAGTCTGTTCCACACCAAAAACACGACTATCCGGGGCTCGAAGGCTTTCGGCGGTGCGACCGAGCGAGCGCGCCTGTCTTCCGTCTTCAGATAGAGTTTGGCTTTGACAGTGGCCACATCGGCAAGTGCGCCTCTAGCGGCTGCGCCTTCAATTAGAAAGCTCACTCTTATCTTGGACTTTTATCAGACAGACTGCGACGAGAGGAGCACCTGGTCAAGCGTCGCCGCTTGGCTTGTACGTACACAATCTCGTACAAATAGCTTCGCCGCGTTTTTGCTAACTGACGACAAAGGGCCGTTTATTGCGCTAGAAACAATGAGCGCGTCTGTTGAGCGAAGAAAAATAGATGTTATTGTTGACGTGTATCTTCCAGATGTATTGACTTTTCCGAACCTCCAACGATCGTCGAAGAATTTTCTTAGGAGTTATGACCGATAAATAATTTCCTTGGAAGTATTACTTCATAGTATCATAATAGCCTTTCGTATTTTTCTCCAAAATAATACACGAGAGATTCTCACAATCTCCAACATTCCGTGATGATCAATTTCGTAATGATTATTCCTTCTTTTTAGTCCACTGCTAGTTTATGCTACTCTGGTCACTACTGATCCTCGCATTACTGTTTGTCTGTTTTTTAGGAATATTGAGTTGTACGACAAGGTTCTGGATGACGAAGGTGAGTTCAGTACCTGAATGAATAAGAATACGAGCTGGGCTTAGTGGCTGTTTCTGATCGTAATTCAGCCATGGCAGTTGCAAGAAGTGATGTTGTGGAATGAAATTGTGATCCGGCGATTACGTCCACGAGTTATTTGGCTGGTGTTTCTGACCTACTAGCTGGAGGGCTGTCTCCAGTTTTTTTTTTCCGCATCTAATGATGTATGAAGTTCTTTGGAACAGGTCGCGCATATCATGGTTGATTAACAGGGGCTTGTGTGAGCGTTAAGACATAAGTGACACAGTCCTAGCTTTCTTACCAGATTGAATTTTTCCGATTTTGAGAATTTTCGAAATTTAAAGCATATCGTGATATGATGTCTTTTGGAACGGCACTTGCAGTTAGTCGACTCTCCTGATCCTGTGGGTTGGTTTGGCAGTACATTATTTATTGATACCTGGTAGGAATTTGATGTTCTTTTGGCGATTGGCCATTTGCGGGAGGGGAGGGGGGGGAGTTTATCCGTAATTAGTACTAATGAGCCAATTATAATATCATTCCAGCCGTTGTAGATAGTGAGCTGCTGTACACGCTGCTGTATAAATTTCCAACGAAACAAACCTGATATTCATAATCCCTTCAGAGATGACCCTGGAATGATTGTTAGTGAGCTTACAATGAGAATATGTTCAGGTGTTAATACTGAAATATCCTCCGGGTCGTCGCTCAATGGCTTTAATGGCCTCGAGTTGAAGATTGCTTCAATTTGTGTAAACAGGGTGTTAAGCTCTTCAAGTGTCAGCAAGGCGTCTCGCATAGTCCGCCTCAGATGTTTTTTTACAGATTTTATGACAGCTTCCCACTTGCCTCCCATGTGAGGCGCAGCGGGTGGGTTAAATTGCCATTGAGTATTGTCTTGCGAGACCATCTTCTCTAACCGTTGATATATTCGGCGTTGCCTTTGGCAAATAATTTTTTTAGTTAAGCATCTGCCCCCATAAATGTTGTACCACAATCTGAATACAACGTATTGGTAATTCCTCGATAAGCTGTGAATCTTCTGTATGCGGATATAAAGTCATCGGCTGTGTAGTCGCTGACTACCTCGATGTTCCAACACACACAAAAACGCAAATCCACACTTTATGGGTTTTTGCACCTCGGGCCTTCCATGCTTTTATGGTTATGGAGCCGGCATAATCAACTCCTGTGTGTGTGTGAAAGGTCTTGATAGTATCACTCTTGTTATTGGAAGTTGTCCCATCAATTGTTTGGCACGGATTCCCCTTTGTCGTTTACATATAACGCATTGTAGTATATGTTTTTTTTTTTTATAGGGAATTTTCCACCAAGAATCCAGTTTGTTTGTCGTACGTATGCTAGTGTGAGTTGAGTACCTCCTTGGAGGGAATGTAAATGTAACTGTTCAATGACGAGATCTGTGAATCGTGATTGTCGAGGAAGAATGGCTGGGTGTTTGTTTTCCAGGGTGAGTGCTGCTTCTTCGAGTCTTCCTCCCAACTCTGATTACCTTTTGTTGGTCGACGTATGCTGACATTTGACTGAATGACTGATTCTCTGTCCGTTGAGTCTTGGAGCAAAGACCTTTCAGTTCCCGAGGAAAATATGCGGATTGAGTTGCCTTTATCCAAAAGATTCTTGCCTTTCCCACGGCTGCAATATCCGCGGTCGTCTCCTGGTTTTTTCTAAATCGTGCAATGAAGATTTGACAAAGTGCTGTCCTTCGCAATAATTTTGTGAGAACTGAAATTTTCTGGATTAGTTGCCATTGGTATTGTAGCTCGAGTACGGTGGCTATGAGTTTTATGCTGCCACGTGCTTCTTGTTCGCATAATTTTTCATCCAATGGAGGCTGGTCTGGCCATGACTCGGGTGATTTTATCCAGGGTGGTACGGTCCACGACAGTTGGTGTTCTTGAAGGTGGGAGGCTGTTATGCCTCGTGATGCACAGTCTTCTGGATTTGATTTACCTAGAACATATCTCCAGTGTGCTCCTGAGGTGAGATCTTGAATGGTTGAAACTCTGTTTCTCAGAAATTACTTCCATCTAGCTGGATGGGTTTTTATCCATGCGAGGGTTACTCTCTAGTCAGTCCACGTGTGTGTCGCTTTTACATCCATTTTCAGCTTGACTTGACCGTAGCGCATTAGTTTTGTTAGAAGCAGTGCCGCAGTCAACTCCAATCGCGATATTTGCATTGGTTTGAGTGGTGCGACTTAAGTCTTGGAGCAGACTAATGTTGTCTTGACGTCATGTGACTCGTGGACGTAGTCGTAAATCACTGCGGACATAGCTAGTTATGATGCGTCTGAAAAATCATGTAATTCTATAGTGGAAGCCATCTTTATATTGAGCCATCGTGGTATTAATATCTCTGTTAAATCAATGAGATCCTTTCTAATTGTTAACCATTTTGTGGAAAGCTGCGATGGTAGTTTCTCGTCCCACTGAAGCTTTTGTAACCAGAGTTATTGCATGAATATCTTTGCCTTTATCACGACGGGTGCAGCAAAGCCTAATGGGTCAAATATCCGAGCCACTTCGGATAACACGAGGCGTTTGGTTAAATTGTTTACTGGAGCCGATACCTTTTCAGTTGTGAATGTAAATTTTTCTTCTTGTGGAGACCATGTCAAGCCTAGTATTTTTGTATCTGCCGATGCATTTTTGTGATGTCGGTGGAGAACAGATGCTTTTGTCTTCTAATCCAAATTAAAACGTCTGATATGTCGGGATTCAAATTAGGTCCAGTATGCATAATGTCTTTAAGTGACCGGCCTGACGTCCTTTTGCTGGAGCCATTGAATACCACTCTTAATTTGGTTGTTTCGCTATCTTATTTAAATACATGAATTGTTCATATAATTCTGGATACTCCTGGTTTCTTGGAAACTTCCTTAATAAGCTTTGTAGACAGTGATTCGCTGTTTTGAACGAATTACCTAGGCGATTGGCAGATGTGTTACGCGTAATTCGTACTCTGTATATCCCGAAGGTGTCACGGGAGTAAGTATTCTTGTACTGATCCTCGCACTGCTCTTCGTCTGGTGTCTATTGGTTGCCTTCGCTTGGTTGAGGTTCTTACTGGACCCAAAATTTTAGCAGTAATTCATACACTGCTGTTTCATCACGGGTCCTAGCACTAGCCATCAAAAAACGGATAATTGTGCCATTGGCATCGATGGTGAAGGGATGGTGACGTGGGGCGTTATGACCTGCTCATGTCTGCTTCAAGAATGATGTCTACTGAGCGTGGTGTAAGATACTGCGAATCGGCCAGTGTTAGCCCCTTCAAATGAGGCCAATTTGGTGAAGTTATTGTGAACAAGGGAGTAATTGAAGTCAATTTCTTCAGAACGTGAACCTGTATGGTAACTATGGAGTTCGAGTGGATTGAGAGGAAAGTGAGTGACACAACAATTTGTGTCCGAGTTATATGATCTGCCACAATACCATGAACGTGAAGGATGAGACGTTGTCACCATAGGATCAGTCCGAACTAACGGCATCGACTGTATTACACACTCTTCCATCATATATTTCCACTGCAACAATAATGTAATTGTAAATAATCTATAATAAACATCATTGTCGAATAAGCCCGTACTGTATTTTTACAGCCCTTCCACTTAACTCCTTCCCAAGTATCCCTTAGGGCTGGAGGTAAATTGAGTTACCGAAACATTGGCAGTTCGAGCCAGATAATAAAACAGTTTACAACATAATCCGATTATTAATCAAAATTTATCAATGTTTATGATGTGTATCCACAGTCAATTAAGATTTTTATTAAAAATTAAGACTTGCATTCATTTTTAAGCACGGACAAGATGTTACTTTTTCAATAACTTAATAGAGAATTATCGATAGAATTATCGATATCATTTATTCATTGCGATACTTAAATATGTTAATAATATTTTTCATCGCTTACACGGCCAATGATTATTAGTATATCATTCGAAAACCATCGTGGTCAAATTAATTCTTGAATACGCACGCGGGATTTATAAATATTACAAGATAATCTGATCTAAATAAAACTTCGAGTTAAAAAACGAACAACTGGCATAATCAGTATGATAATTATTATTTCTGCTAATCAGAAAATTTCAACATCATTGGCCGCAAAATGTAGGTTCTAACGCTTTCAGAGTCAAGAGAAAGTTCATTACTGCAAAGGTTTATCATAAGTCGTTTTATCATCAATTGGAATTTATAAAATCGAATTTTTATAAGATCCTAGATTCGAACGTAAAGTTGTAAAATTTTTGTTTTTCAGAATTTCTATCTCATAATAGCAACGTCCATTTAAGAGATCTTGATAATCTTCTTTATAAAAGAATGTAATTTTCGAATGATAATTGTTAAAACAAAAAATATCCCGTTTTTACAGAGATTATTTCAAATTGCTTATAATTTTCTTAATATTAATATAATATTAATGTAAATATACGAATAAATAGGAAAAAAATATGTAGAAAATTTAAAAGTAATTTTAATGAAAAGATACAATATATAGAAAATCAATAGCTTACTAAATGAAAATATATATTTCAATGAAAAAAGTGGAATGTATATATATTTTTGTTATTCAATCGCTCATGGTATTTTCATTTTGATTAAAATAAATTAAAAAATGTTCACTATGAAATATAAAATGTTTAAAGGTATTTTCTAACTTGTATTGTTTTTATTTTCTTCCAGCTTGAATGGGTCGATTACGTGTAAATTGAAAAGTTTCGAATGTAATAATCTTAATCGGCAATCTCTTAATTTATAATATTATTTAAATTACTTTCTGTACACATAAAGACGAGCACATACGTACTTACTATTTGCAATGGAGAGCACGTTCGAAGAGTCTGGATTATTTACTCCGACTCATTTTCTTTATGGAAATAATTACGAGATACTATCCAGATCATTTACACGTGCAAAATAATAATAATGATCTTTCTATTAGTACGTACATAAGCCAAGCGTGTATGTATTACTTCAATGAGTTGTAAGATTGCGATAATATCAATTAAGAACGTTAAAAATTTACGACACACACGTGACGAATTCTATACGACACAAGCGAGATATGTATAAGTAAGCCGAGAGCGCCGAGCCATAAAGAAATCATAAAAGAATCACGAATAGAGGGAATGAAAAAAATTTAGGGGAAAAAATAAATCTACAATGGATAAACTTTTCTCCCCTAAAACATTACCACTTTACACTACAAGATTTACGTAATCTCCGCGGAAATACTTCTTTGGCCTGAGGTCTGAGAGCCACACGGAGATAAAAATAGTACCATAAAAAACTAATACCCGGATGTGTGCTAGAAAATCTCGACCAGATTATAAATATAAAGTACCAAACTGATGAATGAATAAATTTGATATATCACTAGATGACGAAAAAATAAAGGATGAGGATATACATAGATAAACAGTCGATCCATAGTAAGAATTGTTATTATACGGTTAATTTTGTTTCCGTAGATCGTCCATACGACTCGAGTAACCGCTATCTCAGCACTTATTAAATTTAAATCCATGAATCTACCAAGTTCAACCGAATTTATTATGCATCTATTTATAAGTATTTTTAACTACACTATGTCTTATCAATTTTAATGGATAAAATGAAGAAAAAAAAATAACAACAACAACAACAACAAAAAATTAGTTTAAAAATACGAAATATTTATCGAGAAGCATATTAAATTAAATTTTTTTACTCCAATTTGTAGAAATCAATAATCTGCTAAAAAGTCACATTACTTTCTATCTCCGATCTTAAAGAAAATTAAATTAAATTAAATTACAATCTTGCTATCTTTATACTTGATTATCGGAGGAAATTTTTTTTGAAAAAGTACAAGAGATAAAAAAATTAATTAATGTCGACCTTAATTAAATTTTAAAAAAGTCCTGTTAAATGTCTTTAATTTTATGCAACTTTAAAAAGATATTTTACTTTTAAATTCACAATTATCTAATATTTGGAGGAACTTTATTTCTTGATTGTAATTAATGTTTTTACTTAATTTTGTCTTTTGACGTCGATATAATTTGTAATCTTGCGATTATATATCTTCAATATATTGTAATGAAATTTTAATAATACATTAAAATTGAAGAAAATTAATGATAAATTTTTTAAATACATTCGGCAATTCATCAGTATTTGTAATATTTATACAATTCTTGATATTTTTTTATTACATATAAAATTTGACTTTCTTTTACTTTTAAATCGAATTTTTCATTTTCTAGGCATCTAACGTATTAAAATAAAATGTATTATAATTAAAGCATTTATCGTTATGTCGTAAGTAATGATTTGTGTGTTTTTTTTTTTTTTTTTTTTTTTTTTTTTTTTTTTTTACCTAAGACATTAACTTTCGTGTGGATTTATTACATAATTTATACAACTTAACTTAACACCAAAGACGACTAGCGGTAGTGGAGTAATGATGAAAGCAGATCTTCGGTGAAAGAAAGTGTAATGCGAGGCCAATAGCGCAGAATATTGCAACATTCCTCAAAAGAATTTATAAATCCAACTAATAATCCTCCAATATTATTCAACAATTCAACAATTCAGCAATTCAACATAAATTTTTTTAGAAAAATAATACTTAATCTGGTAATCTGATTAAAATTAACATAATAACATCCTCACTATATAACGAAATAATTAATAAACATTACATATTAAATGAAACTTGTCAATAATATATCTGAATGCTGCAGAAAACTAAAAAATGATAAAAAAAATAATAACACAATTTTTTTTAGTGTAGCTTTTCATAAACTATTTGCCAATCAATAATATACTAGTGAATATATTTTAATTAAACATCCGAGTTTTAAATATTTGAATTCTATTTTAAATTGAATCAGTATATCCAAATATAGAAAATAAAAAATAATAAAGTGCTTTTAACAAATGAAATTTCTTATTTAAAAATAATGAGAAAGAAATATGATATAAATGAAAAAAAATCTAAAGCATTTAAATTAGTTCTCCTTTCAAACTGCAAAGTCAATGGATCGAATTACTAGTGATGCAGAGTACATAATAAATTTATAAACAAAGAGAGTAAACAAAATGTGTTTTCTGTCTTGTTTTTTTTTTTTTTTTTTTAAATAAAACAACTGGTAGATTGTGTGACGAATCGGAAAGGATGTACAGAAAAATAGATTTTTTCTTCCCTACAAATTTTTTTGTCATCTAAAGAGCAATTTATATATATATATATATATATATATATATATATATGAACAAATATGTATTTCGAACTCGCCTTATAAAAATGTTCATTAGTATATTCGATACTTTTTGTCAGAATATCTTTGAGATAGCTATCGTAAATGCAACGACACATTCATTTTGCCACACTAACCGACCACTGGAAGCCAATAGTACTCGATTTGAATAAAATATTTTGTCATAAATAAAAAACAATGATAACAACCACTTGTGATACGAGCGATTAAATAATCATTAAAAAAAATACGATATCTTTCGCAATATTATTAAGGGAAATCGCTCATAGGGCTATACCAAAGCAAACTTATCCCGATTCGACCTCGAACTTTCTCGAGAAGATGCAGATGATACTTCAGCATGAACGTAATTCTGTGTCTTTTGAGTCACTAGATGCTAGCTTATCGTAATCGCCGTTCTTTGCCTTTTGAGAGACCCGATGCGTCGCGAGTCAAATGTCGGAATTCCTACGGAGTTTACCGTATGTAATAGAAATCATCTATTTAGCACATTATGTTGCACATTTGATTTTGTACTTCAAGTTAGACTATACGTGATTAAAAAATAAAGGATAAAAAGCATTTTTTTTTTTACGTTACATAGGAATGGAATTCATTGGATTCCACAACTACAACCTTAGTATGCTTAGTATTCTATTCTCATGCTTTATTTATCCAGTTCGTTTAATTGCATCCATTTTTATAAGAAGTTGTATGAGAAAAATGCTTTTTCAACGAATTCGAAGCAATGAAAAAGTCACGTAAGAAAAAATTGATAGTTTAAGGACAATTTTATTATATAAATTATTTAACGCTGAATAATAGAAATAATATTCACTAGCTAATAATTCTTTAACAATTAATTTTCCTCAAAAGTAAAGTAAATAATGTTTAAATTCTTTGCTTAGGTGAAAGAGTTGTATTCGAGTCCTTTCCGGTAGTTTAAATTACTTTTATATTATGCTAAAAGTAATTAATATTTAATATTAAATTAAAAGGCCTGAAATGTCTCCCAATGTCTCCCCTGTTGCTTCAATTATAAATTTCTCCTAAAATAGTTATGCCTATAAAGTACTATTAAATGAAATAAAGTATTGTTTATTTAAGAATTTATGTCATTGGATAATTATATGGTATGGTTGTTTAAATTTATCATTGAATTCTAAAATCAATCATAAATTACGTCATGTCAGCCGCAAAACAGAATAATCAGGGAGAAAAAAAAAAGTAATAATTAATCGATGTTATTTTGTAAAATACATTACACTGTTTTGTCGTAAATTGGAGTCTCTTGTCGGTCACTTGAATCAAAAAGGAGTTTTATCGATGTAACGACGTTTATCGCTAGAGCAGGGAGCACTTGAATATTCCATAAAGTAAATAGCAACTTTACCTAGCCGGAATAAACATAATAGTGTTGTAGCAAGGCAGTTAACGCAAGTGTGTTAATATCGTCGTTAATGCGAGGGATAAAAAGGCGAATAGCGTAAGTTTCCAGTGAAGCGGAAGTAAAAATCGACAGTGACAGGAAGGGCTTCGCTCACGAAATAGTCGTAAAAGTCGCGGCGGTAGTTGTCCAGCGCCTGCTTACTGCCATTATTCTGCCTCGCAGCTTTGACTTTCGGCGATCGTTGTTTTTAGTCTGAACGTCAATTGATAGCCGACCGACGACCCGTCACTTCTTTTCCCATTTGAAAAGCCGCATTGAGGAAAATGCGCGTCGCCGACTGGTACGCGGTCGGACAAACATATGCGCATAATTCGAGGAGACTCGCAGGGGTCGCGTGTCTCCGCGATTATATACCCCTCGCGCACCTTAATCGCCGTTTGTATTATTCGTGTCTGGCTGCAGCCGTCGTTTGTCGCGCTGCGGCGATCGATGAAAGGGTCGGACCACGACTGTTGCCTAATGGAAAATGCGTGCGATCGTTACCTTATCCTACCTTAACAGCGTTCCCTCGCCTCATCGCGAGCGCATTATCCATTAGCGTTTATCCGGATTCTACTTGATTTTTTTTTTTTTACTACGAGTAAGATGGGACAAGAAATTTTGATGGGGCGAGGGCGCGGTGTCGGGACTGAAAAGGTTGAAAAAAGATGAAAGAAAGGCAGATAGAAAAGGAGTTGGCGACAGACTTGAGGGGCCAACCGTGAGGAATTGCCTTTACAGTTGAATTCAAAGTGCGAAAGATCAAAGTTACGCGACTAGATATCGTAGGATAGGAATGTCAAAGAGATTCTTCAAAAGGGCTCCTTTTACCATTTTGTTTTTTCGCGGACTGACGAATAATCGATTGAAGCTCGTAAATGTGAACGGAGCCGTTCTCGAGCGACCTTAAATTGCACTTAATACAGCACGATGTATTAAGTGTCGGTTTTGCGAAATCAGCCGGTAAATAGGGAAGTTTGGTGGCATGCTTGTTCAAGGAGATGAAGGGGTGGTTGATGTGGCAACGGGAAAAGTGGGGACAGAAGGGGCAGGAGGGGTAGGGGGAAGGGGGGGGGGGGAAGGGAAGAGGCG
>NW_011948436.1:1663773-1668289 GCF_000503995.2 Ceratosolen solmsi marchali | reverse complement strand
GGGGGGAGGGGGGGGGGGAATGGAAGCAGCGGAGAAGCCGGCTGGAAGACATATCAATTACACTTGAAAGATTAGCCCAGACTCTCAAGTCGCGCGGGCGGCGAGTCAAGTTTTGCCTTCTGTGGTGAATTTTCCACGAGCACGCGATTCTCCTTTGCGCAACTTAGACAACTTACGCGCCTTTCGCTTTACCACCTAATATAATTAGCAGCTTTAATTGCCATCCCGTGTTTTTCGCCCGAGCTTTCATCGAATTATAAGCGGGAACAAATTTCACGGGAGGATAGTTAATTTTCGAAGTTTTGTGCGTCGTCGCGACTTGCTTATAATGGTATTTTTAAATTACCCGTGAGCTTTTCAATGAATTACATCGAGGTCGAAGCGAGGTAATGCATGTTATAATCCATAGAGTTCGAAAGCGTTCGACTTATTTGGCCCCTTCCGGATCTACAGCTCTGATCTTCGATCAAGCCGCACAAAGAATTGAGGATTTCCGTAATCGGGATTTGGGCCGAGGACTGCATCAATGTATAGTTTATACATTTTCTTTCTTTCTTTCTAGAATTGGAATGGGAGACGTGTTTGAGCGGATCGGCTGGTAATCACTATGAATAAAAGGAAAGAAGTTGTTCACTGAACAACTAATTTTTTCTCTCTCTTTTTTTATTTTTTATATTTTATAAATATCTCGATCTTCAAAGTTATAATTCTAACATTTCTAATTATAATACAAGTGAAAACATTTTACATAGAGAAATAATTAACTTACAATATATTTATTAAGGCTAATAGTTTGGGAGAAAGAAATTTTTTAAAATATTTAACATAATTACTTAAACAACCAATATAATGACTACATCGCTTCTCATAGATTATGTTATAAATTTATGTTATAATTAATGTAGCTATGGATGGAAGAGAATATAATTAGTAAATCAAGCGCAATGATAATAAATCCATCGATATTATTCAGAAATAAAATTAAGTCATATTATAAACCATTATTTATTATATAATATTAATAAGAAGAAAATAAATATAATTGTTTGAAAAATGAACAGTGCGTAAAGATATAAATATACATACTATATAAATAATGTATAAACAGTATATTATAAAGAAAATGTCAAAAAGTAGTAGTACTCAAAGTATTTTAATTAATATAAAATATGACATAACATTTTTACTAAAAAAAAAAAATTGATTAAATAATAAAATTAATACTATATTAATGTATACTAATTCGATATTTAAGATAAAATAATACAATTTCAAGAAATCCATTCTTTGAAAAGTAAAAATTCACTGGCTACTCACTTCATTATTATTATTCATAAAATTTCCTGCCTCATTAAATACGATTAGTTGCTAAATACAATTTCTAATAAAATTGAAATAATTAAATGATGAATACTATTAATTCTGAAATATGTTAAGACAGATTACTATTTTAACGTAATTTTTTAATTAAAATAAACTGAAAGTATTCTTTCTTGTATTTTTTTTATGAATTTATCGACATGAAATAATAAGTTTTTTTTATAAAAATTGAAATCCATTTCAACTTGATTACAACTATAAGTCTTTTCCTTTGTTTTAGCAATTTGTGGACCAGAATATATCCTAAACTCCAAAATACCGATATATATATATATATATATATATATATATATATATACATAATATAAAAGATACTTTTCTTACGTAATACAAACACTCGCTCATATTATAAAAATTATACAATGTCACAAAAATTTTAATAATTATAAGTTCAATAAATTTTCATTTCATGAATGGATTCGAAGGGACTATTTAAGTACATAGTTGTCTCTTTGAATAATGTTGTAAGATATAGTCTTACAGCATTATATCGACTCATAATAAATAAAAATATGGAAGAAATAAACATTATTAGAAAATATACAAGAATTATACAACATCTGCGATTAATTCCAATAATTAACTATCATAAACGATGCAGGTTCACAAGTTGTTACGACAGATGTATTTTAAAATTTATGAACTTATTATAGGCAAGGAAAATGTTCCGCAACAGATTAAAATAAAATATTAATATCTTTGAGGAAGGTTTGTTATTCGTTATGGCAGTTATCCATTGAAATAATAAAAATATCCAGATTGCCAGTTTCTTTTTTTTTTCTTCCGATAGTATTAATACATTATCAGTTTTCGTTATATTAATTCTATTAAAACAGTTAATAATTATAATGTGTCATTGCCTAATTATATTTTCACATGTAACTAAAAATCTTACAAAAAATTATTATCAATCTACGATAATGAAAAATTATCCAAAGCTTATTAATATTTCACAAGCACTTTATTTTCATCGGATAATTATTCAGAAATTAATATATATTATATTACGGGTAAATAATTTTTAACTCAATTAATTCACTTATCATATGTAATTTTGTATTATAGAATTACGGAATCTTCTTTTATTGTGTTCATAAATAATATAAATATAGCAATTATTGTGTAATATTAAAAAAATTATATTAAACAATTAAGTGCTTTACTATGATGAATTAAATTTCAGTGATAAAGATTAATGTGTGCGTTACTTTACATACACATGTACATTTAAAAATCTAATTTCAAGTTTTAATAATTGATTTTGTAAGATTTTGATATTAGAATTTACGTCTATCTCGGTAGCTCGTAATAAATAAAATATTGAAATAAATAATACGTAAATTAAAATTGAAGTGCGTTATGACGATATTACGTACTGGATAAAGTAAAGTAGTAAAGGTAAGGAAGGCCAAGTACGTTATACGGAATAATGATTTCTTAATAAATGCTCGAAATTATTATTTCAACCTATCGCTCGTGCTCCCTTCCTTTTACCTCGAAGAGGTGAATGCGCTCACCTTTAGTACTATTAATCACGTCGAGAGCGTAGCGAGGCAAGAAAAATTATTCCCGAGAAAAGCCCGCAGCAAGTATATAGAGTAAAGAGTGAGAGCAGCGAAAGGAGGCGAAAGAAAAGCGGGGAAAAGGCACAAAACGCGCCTCGTGCCTTCATTGTTTTTACCACTTCCTCCCTCTCACTTTTTCCATCTCCTACCCCCTTTACTTCAGCTTTTTTTGTCTCGCTGCCCTATTCCTACAATTATAGTGCAAATTCAATTTGAAAATAAGGCTCCGGTGAAATTTTGCCCATTGGAAGAAAGGGAGCCCACTCGCTCGTTAGCTCTGCAATCGAAATCAACGCACAATGGCTTTTTAAAATATAGCCCGAATTGGTAGAAAATGAGTGGAGAGATATTTCCGCGAGTATAACCGAATTTGTCTGCACTCCTATGATAAATCCGCCATCGTCGGATACAACTGAAGTTGTCTGATTGCAGAGCGATATGTCGCGTGTGCAATGGCAACAAACAATACCTATACGAACACACAGCCTCCTAGCTTGGGATATCCGGGACCACGTGGCTCCACTCCCTCCACTCCCTCCACTCTCTATAATAATTTCTACATAGCGGTAGCATCGTTCAATTGTTTCTTCGTTATTACCTCATACGCGTCATTCGATAATCGGCCGGCAAAATGTCGCTCGAATAATGCATTTTGAATGCAAAATTTCGAAATAGCCATTTCGAAATGGTATTTGCTCCTTTAATGTAAATTTTTTAATTATCCTAATCTTCGAGCGGCTACCCCTGTTTAAAGCTTATGAAATTTGCGGGAATTATCATAAGTAGAGATAGTATTTTAAATAAGTATGCATTCGATACATTTCGCTAATGCAAATTTATCCTCTTTTAATATTCGCAGATATTTTTGATTTTATCAGTACTTTACAGTTTACACCGAGTTTAATTTACTACGAATATCCAACATTACATCAGGAATTTTACATTCATTACATTACATAAAAGCGAGCATTTTATTAATGAGTCGTATATTGAATATTGTGATTTGTATTTATTGATGAGAAAAGGTATGTGGATGTAGCTTCTTAAAATATTTCAACATTATTTTGAAATACGTTAATAGTCTTTAATAATAAGCTCTTTAAAAATTATTAAAATTAAATATTGACAGTATTGTAATAATAATATGTAGGTAGAGTATTACGTCATTTTATGCGAAATTCTAATATCCTGTGTTATACAATGAACGAAATGCTGCTGCACTACATGTTTTGCATAAAAACGGCAGAATAGAATCTTATAAAGAATCGTAAGGAAGAACAATGAAGAAAAAAAAATATCCTTCATTTACATCCATGAAAAAAGTATGAATGACAATTACAAATTGTTTGAGATTTAAAATTAGCAAAATCAGATCCTACTTTTCATCCTGACTCAACGCTAGATAGAGCCTTGCAAACTTATATATATATATATATATATTGTTGTATTTATATTTTGGTGGGTAATTTATATTATTTATGAATATATATTATTTCCAAAATTAATTTGAAGAAACGACAATGAATGTAATTATGACCTTAAACAGGATTTATATATACTGGGGGGGGGGG
>NW_011948436.1:1643147-1663763 GCF_000503995.2 Ceratosolen solmsi marchali | reverse complement strand
GGGAATCACGTGTTATTAATTGAATAAAATGTAAAAAATTAAACTACATGATGAGTCGGAGGCTACGAAAAAAAAACTTTAATCGTAAATGAAGTAATTTACCAAAATTTTTATTATGCGGAAGCCAAGGAGTGGAAAATAAGAAAACAAAAGCCAGTAAAATTCGATGCTTTATACTTTCTTTGGCTCACCCGAAGTAAATCTGAAAAATTATAAATTTAATTCAATGCAATACTGGTTCATTATAAATATTCAGTCGAATAAACGCATAAAATTCCCCGAAAGTAATTGTATAATATATATGAATAGAAAACCTTAATTATATAATCGATACTATTTACTAACTTTCATCTTTTTAATAAGTACTTTTAATTAAATTTCTTTCGTGAGGAATTTGTTTAATTTATATAAATGTCGGGATAAGACTAAAAAATAATTTGTGTTAAAGGCGTGAAATTATATTTTACCATAGGTATAATATTTATTTTTTCAATTATTATATGACTTTATAATATTTAAACGTTAACGAAAATGCCACAACGATTAAAACTTGTTTTATTATTTTTTTTTTTTTTATAATATTACGCGATCTTGGCAGGTATTATAGACGAATTGTCGGGAAAGACAAATGCCAAAATTGGTTATCGATATTAGGATAATTATTTCTAAATACTCCATGTATTTTAAGAATTTTCAGAATTGTTTAAGAAAATCGATCCTGTCAGTTTTATTAAAAATTTAGACTATGAATAGCCACGCACACCTTTATAAACTTCCGGGCATCTCTATCAAAAGAATTGAGAAAAAAAGCCATTTTATTAAACGTTATAAAAATAGGTTTGCAGCCGATACTCCAAGAGTGCGGGTTAACCAGTTGACACGAACATTGAGAAACGATAAACCGATATTGCTCGCTAAGCCTTTTAATAAATTGTCACAATGAAATAAGAATATAAAAGGCAACGAGATAATATAGACATGAAATTTGTTTTTTTTTTTTTTTTGCCCATGTAGGTTGCTGACATTCTGCTATCTCGCTGCGCTGAATTGCTGGCTGGTGTTATGCCCGGCGACCCTCTCCCACGATTGGCAGATGGGTTCTGTTCCTCTGGTCGCCTCCCTGGCGGACACGAGAAACTTGGCGACGTGCCTTTTCTTCGGTGGCTGCCTCGTCCTCATGTACAGAGCTTTCACGGACTTGGAGGTGAGTTGTTGCGCTCCTGCCGTTGGCCCTGTGGCCCTCGTCCGGGTGGGGGTTGTGTGGGGGGGGGGGGGGGGGGGAAGGATTGCTTGAGGGGTAAGGAGCCAAACTGCAAAATTTCAATTCGACTTTCCAATGCCCCGTCCACATAGAGATAACCCGTACCATCGTACCCCTCCCCGATTTCAACGAGCTTTGAAATGAACTCTCTTTTCGACTAACCGCAGGCTACTTTTCATAATTGTTGAGCGAGTGGTATTAGCCCCGCCAACTCGGCTTAATGCAAAAGATAACGACTGTGTTATATAGTCCTAAGTTTTATTAGACATTATTTGATGATCGATGATGAAAAACGTAAGTAGCTACCATCGTTGTAATTCGCGTACGTTCAATGCAAAGTATACGTTAAATTCATCGTCCAGCTCGTTCATTCATTGCATAAAAGACGAACGAAATATCACTCGCGCACATTCTCCTATCTAAAGGGATACTAATTACTTAGTACCGTATTTTTCTGAAAAGAGGCTCTCGTGTATGGATCCTTTTGAATTGGCGTGCCGATACACTGCATTCCACGGGGAAACTTACGCGGCTTTTAATGCAAAATAATAAACTAAGTACCGCTAAATAAAACAAGGGCGCTACAGTGGGCCTGTAATTAAGAAGTATTTTGGGTCTTAAACATCAATGGAGAATGCTTTATCTCTCGGAGCGGAGAGCTAAATTGCCTTTTACATTTTTAGCAGCAGCAGCGGCAACAGTAGCCAACAAGGATACGCGTGACTCGCCAGTCCCCTCGCACGGGTCCAAAAAGCGTGAGATATTAACGCGGCGCCGGGGAGATTAATCCTTTTTCGTGGAGATGCGCATGAGCTAATCAATGGGCCGATACATAATTTAGTGCGCAGCTCGTAAACATCGGGAGCCCCGGGGCTTATACCTACCACCAAGTTCCCGCGAACGTTCGCCGACCGCACTTTAGATGCTCGTATGCGAGCCGTGTCCTGGGGGCCGTCGACTATTAAATCCATAACGGCCCGCACTCCCCCGCGGCCCCCGCACCGTGTAACATGAGTATCCGGTTGCGCGGCACTTGTAACGCGTACCCTCCCAATTCTATGTTATATCCAAATGACGGCTAATTGGCCCAGATGTGTCGCTGCTTATGCTATCGCTCCACTCGCCAGTCATATCATAACTAACGAGGTTCGTCGCGAAATCGCCACTGGGAATTCACGCCACTTACTTTTCCAATTCCCTGTATTCTAACGTCGATTCGACGTACGTCCGATGTGTCCCGGCACATCCGCCATTTATTATTAATTCCGTTGGCGCCTCTTTCTCCCGCGGATGAGCCTCTCTTATTACTCTTAGGCATTATACGTTACTTTGGCTGCGCTTGATTTGAAAATGGCAGCGCGTGTTGAGGAGGTCTCCTCTCGTTCTTACCATACAATTACGAAATTATTTCGATTTTTCAGCTCACCCTTGGCCATTTTCATTTAAAAACATTTTTAATACATTATTTTCAATACATTAGCGATTTTTCAATTACATTAAATAAAAAATCGAATTAATTTTAAACAATGTAAGCTTTTTTAAATTACACTTTTACCCTCCGTCAAATTTAAAAATTAAATTTCAGTTTCGTTGGATGAAAGATATTGCAAGTACGTTAAACTCAAAATTAATTTAAATCCTTTTAGATACTTAGTAATGCTTTTTTTTATGTTGAAGAACAATTCCTAACGCATTGATTTAATGCCGATTTATTTCATGATGCGAGGCAATGCCTTTTAATGTGCGTATAATTGAATTATGGCAATGTTTTTGACGATGCTTCGATGATGGCTCCGATGATTTTGAATGCACATTAACATCCGATAGAAATTAGTCCTTAAAAATATCATTCAACCGATTCCCGACTCAATTCACAAATAGGGCTAAAAAATTATTTTACAATTATTAATTAATGAAGGAACATTCTTAGGAAACTGATGGAGTAATTCTGTAAGTCACCAGTCAAGTACTGTAATTTGTAAGAGCGAGTGCGCTTAAGTTATGGTTATGAAATAAGTTGCAAAAAAGGATCATTGTATGCACAACTGCATTACTTATAAATTTTATTTAAGCTTCAAATATAATTACAAATTATCCGGCTTCGCCTCTTCTTGTTTATTTGATTTTTCATTCCTTTAGTAATCGTAAGTCCATTAATTCGTGATTAACACGTACAATGCGAATAAAACATCTATCGGTCTCGTTCGTTTGCCCTTGCAAATGTTCATCAATTTGTACCTCTCTGAACTAATAATAATTCACTATCGATTTTACAATCGAAACTAATGATTAAATCCTCTCCGTTGTAGTTTCCAATTTTTCTTCTGATCCCTAATTCTCGTCACTATTTTTTTTATTTATACTTTTTTCAGCTCACTTTCTAATCCCCCTTTCGCACTCTCTCTCTCTCTCTCTCTCTATCTATCTATCTATTTATCTATTCACCTATCCATCCATCCATCCATCCAACCATTTATTCACCCACTCATCCATCCATAGATCTATATGTATGTATGTATTTATGTATATTTATGTATATGCGTGTATGTATGTATATATCAGCGTCAGTTACTTTGAATCTTTGGCGTGAGTTATTCGAGAATTTAGAGTACTTTCAACAAAGTTTTAAGGGTGATCTGTTTGCTTTTAAGAGAGGCGTGTGGGATGTGTTAAAGGATAGGGATAAAGATAGCGTGGTAGAGTCTTGTTTTCTTCGTAGATAGAAGCATTCAAGAAATTCGCCAAATCCGGAAACTTTACGGAGATGCAACTATTTAGTCTATTTTACTATGTGAATCGTTGTTTGATCCTACCAGGCACTTAAATTCAATGGATTTTCATGGGTTTTAGAACTTTTGAAAATATACCGATGATAAATTCAGCGGATTTTAAAAATATTTCAAAATATTAAAATTAATTTACAGATTGTAAAAATCCATTAACAGATAATACCTTTTCTCTTTTAAATATGCGACAAAGATCGGAATTTTACGGATCCTCGTTAAAAACAACAAAATAATATTATAATGTCTCCAACAAAATACAAGGTAAATAAATTTATGAATTCATACCTTAATCGTGCATTCTTCCGAATACACACGCACATATGCATACATATACATGTATATAGAAATATAACATAAATATAATTCATATATACATCGAACTAGTAGCTGAAAATCAGATATAATTCATTTGCTTTTAATGATCGACCGAGATAAAAGTTCGAAATATCATAGAAAAAAGCAGTTGAAAAAACAGTCAGATCCAAATGACATTTGATGGACTGTAAACGCAACATCGGCAGTCGATTTTTTAATTGTATAGCGCTACTTTTCCCAATATTACATTACCACTGGTATAATTAATAATTTGATTTCGGCATAATTAGTAAAAGTAAAAGATGATGGAAACCTCATATGTGCAGAATGCAAAATATTTTTTATTATTTATATATTTTATATTTTTTTCGTAAATTGTAAGTATCATACAATATAATAAACCGTTTTGTAAATTGCTTTATGATTAAAGAATTCATTGAACTATTAACGGACATTTTCGTTTTTTTTTCACGCATACCATTATTTTTTAATTTGAAATGATAACAGAAGTATTACTTTTCAATTTTTATTTTTATATAGTTACTATAAATAATTAGAAATATTCACGTAAATTTAATCAAACATCAATTATGAAATTATAAAATACTCGAGTGAAAATAGAAGTATTTTGTATTGATATTTTAGAAACATTTCAAGTTCGGAAATACTTCTGAAATTATTGAAAATTTTATTAATCTTCTCAAATGCATGCTTTTTTAAATTAAATTCGTGCTTAAATTCATTAAAATTATTTATAAACAAAAAATTTTCTTTAACCTGAAAAAAATTGAATAAAGATAAAAAATTAAGAATTTATTAAATAATTTAACTGATAAAAACATAATAACTATACTATTAATATGTATGATATTACTCATATAATATATTATTTAAGATTTTAGAATAATCGAATGAATTATTTAAAAATATTACAATTCCTAATAACTTGATTTGACTAAAATAATTTCTGTTTTTGATAGTTCAACAAGATTCTCACAGTTACATATGCATAATTTTTTTCTAATAAAATTCAATTTATCTTAAGTTTATGTAATTTCAATGATTAGTCAATGAATCCATAATTAATTTCAAAACATTACGAAGATTTTTCGTATTTCCTTATTTACATAAATAAAAATAACTAATCTTGTGGAGTATTAATTTAGTAATAATATGTAATTAATTCTGAAACTTTATTTCATATTATATTTTGAAAAATTTTAGCATTAAGTTGTTATGTATACAATATATATAAATTATATAATACTTATATGGCGGTAGTAGCTCATAAATAATTGAAGAACTATTATTATTTATCGTATATTTAAATATTTATGCATTTCAAGTAATCAATCATGTATAGTAAAATATTTTATATTATTTATGAATTAATATTTATATTATTTATTCGTATTTGAATTTAATTGTCATAAAACGAGATGAGTAATGCTCAAATTTACTACTGAAATGTCTTTCTAAACGCCAATTCCTTTACTGTCATATTGCAAAAATAAATATAGTATAATTATAAAAAGAATACAAATAATATAAATTTTCATTATCAATTATTTCAATTTAAAATTCACAAAAGGAAAATTTGTTATAAATTTCTCAATATTATTTTTGTTTCAACATAAGTTTACCGATTTATAATTTCATTAAATTAGAAAATATATATTGAGAAGAATAATTATTTTAGTACATTTTTTTTTCTCGTTTTTTTAGTATTTTAGTTTTTTATATTAAATTCGAATGTTTGTAATAAAATATTTATTGTTATAAACAAAATTTTAATAATTTGAAAATATATTAATAAATCAAGGCAACTACGATTTTGACTTTTCAGTATATGTATGTCAGGCCATGAATATTAAAACTTTATTTTCTTTTCCGGATTATGTAGCTTTAAACATTGATCAAAGTATATTTTCATAAATTCAAATACATTTCTTGCTAGGATATATGAAATCGAAAGAAAGAGTTTTTTTTTTTTTTTTTTTTTTTTTTTTTTTTTTTTTTTGGGATCATTGATATAACAAACTCGAATCGAGCAATTAAAATTATAATTGGAAAAGTGTCTTGTTTACAAATACAAATATCACAAGTTAGTTGATAAATTTTTATATTTTGACAACTATTTTATTCTAAAAATTGATTAAAATAAATTACTTTATATAAAATATTCGTTATGAATTTCTGCAATAACTTTTAATTTTTCATGCGTCAAAATTTGACAGCTCAAATTAAACTTTCCCTTTTCTATTATAAATGCCAATAGTAGTCGTTTATCTGCTTTATACTTAATGTTTAAGTATTAAATACTTTTTAATTAAAAATTATTTGAAATTAGTTCATTAGCTTAAGATTTATATTTTTAATCGCTTAAATTTTAATTAATTTCGGAAAGTGTCCATTAAATACATTAATATTATATTCCTGAATTATCGGATGAGCATTTATAAATTTAATATACTTGAATATTATTTACAATTGAATATTAGTTGTGTCTTTTTAACGAATATATCTGTTGCTATTGTTTGTATACGTATGAATAAAAAATTTTTTATGTGATTCTTTGCAATTATTTTTATACAGAATAATTACATTTAATTTAATGTATTTACACCTACAAATTTTTTTAATTTATCTCAAGTCCATTACTTTTATCGTTTCTTTCATCTTGCAGAAAGTTGTTTCTTCTGTGTATTAAATTCCCCAAAGTGCTCAATGTTGCTCTATTACCTAAAGCCATCCTCTCGTATCTTTCACCACCAAATCTGGATCCAGTCTGGTCCCGCTTTCTCCTTACTTCAGGATGGATTTCCTTCATCGCCGCGATCTCAATGTCCTTGGCTCATCAGGGTCTTTCAGTCATTTATTTCGTCTGTCTGGGCTACGTCGCAATCTCTTTTTTGCCTCAGCAGAAAGCGCTTCTCAGAAAACTACGACCTTCATTCGGCCTTTGCGACCTTGAAGCATCCGCCGAACGATGCTGCCTAACGATATGAATCTCTATTCTCCTCTATCGACTATTACAAGTTTAAAAAACTGTGAAAAGCAGTAGTAGCGTCTCCATGAAGATCATAAGAATTAATTCTTTTTAATATCTAGAAGTGCAAAGAATACAATTCATTTTTATAATTCATATTAATTATTCAATCACGCCCGGAATTGATCCGAACTTCCAATTCACGAGTAATTGTTTATGCAATAACTTTTCTTTTCGATAATTTAAATAAAAAACTTCTTCCATTTCTGATCTATTAAATAGATTCTTGATTGTTATTACCAAAATGATAATTTTAAGAGAATATTTTTTTACGATTTATTATTTATTGATAATGATTATTATACTAATAATAAAAATAATAACAAATGTAAACGATTAAAAATCTACTTGTTGCAAATTCATGTAAAATTGAATCCAACTATTATTAAAATATTTTATAAATTATCATAATGTTATGAACAATGTACGTTTAAATATTCTAAATTGCATGTGTAAAATTTCATCTAATTGAATGGAATAAAATAAACAATTTTCAAATTTTTTTATTTATCTAATTGAATCACATGTTTGGATAAAATATTGTAACGTATGTTTTAAATATCATTTTAAAAATTCTCCAAAATAAGTAAATTAAAAATTATCTCCATTTTTGTAAGTGGGGAAAATGAGAAATTTCTTCATTCTTTTCTAATAATGAAAATATTGTTTTCACACACGCATACAACTGTATTTCCAACTAAAATCTGAAAATACTCGATATACTTATACTAATTTTTAATCTAATTTTAATTGATTCAATATTATTTTAATCTAATGAAACTGAAAAACAAAAATTTAATAAACTTCATAATAACTTGATCAATTGCTTATAATCCATTGATATACGGAATCTGTACTCAATGAGACAAAATATTCAACATAGTTTACACGATACAAATGTACCGTCCGGTATAACTATCATTTGTTTATTATATAAAGTTTAACAAACTAACAAGTTAATTTTATTATGACAATGTGGTATTCAATCGAATACAATACCTGATTAATGCTTCATTTTACAGAAATATTTACCTATTCTTGATGTATAATACATGCAACGTAATTGAATAACTGGTAACGAGGTCATCGTTTATAAGTAATTGTGTAGTTACAATAAAGTTTCACGTATCTCTGTGGCAAACGGTATTCTAACGATCCAACGACGCAATCAATCATTGATAACTCTTGGAGAATTTCTAAGCTATAAATTCAGGGGGCATTCATCTAACTCCATTTTGTACAGCTATTTCTATTATTAGCAATACTTTGCAAGTTTTACTGATTATTTTCTCATTCTAACTGCCTAAGAGTAAATACTCATTTCAATCTAAATGAAAATACTCAGTTTCTGAACAATTCTCATTTACGATATATATATATATATATATATATATATATATATATATATATATATATATATATTTATGTATTGAATTAAGCATTTAAATTTAATGATTTGACAGTTAATAATATTAGAATGTTTATTCATTCTACATTCAACTACTTTATGAATAATTTATATTGAAAATAATGAATAAAGAAAAGCAGAACATTTTTTTTCCTTAGTTGAATTCAACCTCAAATCAAACATAAAATATTCTCTTTCCACTTTAGTTTACTCTCTATTCATTGCACAATACTTCTCTATGCATATGAACGAATGCTTGCACACATGTACTTCACGAGTGTCCTTTGAGAGGCTTCATATCATAATCATCACGTGTACGTCACATACAATATTTATCATCATTTCAATTATAATTTACGTACACTAAATACATTAATGAAATGACTTTTTATATAATTGCGGATCAGTATTAGATTGATGATCATCAAATTTAAATTAAAAATTTCTTTAATTCATTGATGTATGCACAAAGTCCTATTATAATATCGAATTAAAACGCATATTAAATTGACTAATGTACTGCGGTAGAAAATAATTCCCGTCGCAATATTGTCGGGGCATGAGCAAAAATCTTCAAAATGGATTGTAATTTTTCTGGCAGTTTTGTTTTAATTAAAAATAGAAGTAATTTTTGTACGATTTGATGGGACGTCGTTGGACTTGGACACGTCGACAGATCGACAGGAAGGGGATGTGGGCTGGACCAAAGCGCGGATTTCCGCGTATGATTAATGGCTGTAATTCAGACGTACAAAAGCGCACTTGGGTACGTTGGAATTCTAATTACGGGTCGGTACTGCCTAAGCGTGTGCCGTTGCATCGTCGTCTGATTCTCCCAGTTTCGGATTCTCTCTCTCTCTCTCTCTCTCTCTCACACACACGCGCGCGCGCGCGCGCGCGCACACACATACATTGCCGTTCGCTTTCTCTCTTTCTCGTTACCTATCATCTGTTCTATACCGAACCGTTATTTTATATGCATGTTCGATCTAACCCATTCGGCTGAATAGACCAACCAATGCAATAGAGAGTTGCATCGATATGAGAGACGATATATCTAACTGGTTTATGCGACTATTGGTCGCTCAGTTTTACCTTCGGCACTCGTCACTCATCCACAACGAATTGAGAATTTCATTGTTCTGCTCGTTCATCAATTCTCTCACATTCAGAATGTCCAGCAATATTGCTCATTTTCTCTCAATACCTTCCTCGCGCTCCTACTTTCTCCCTATTCCGTCAATTCCTCAATAATATTTACGAGATGTCGTTTTATATTATTGTTTACAGCAACAAAGGCATCCCCCTCTAGTGCTCGGTTGGATGTTTCTGCTGTTACCCTTTTTGCCCGCATCCAATCTATTTATCACGGTAGGCTTCGTTGTAGCAGAGCGAGTTCTTTACATTCCCAGGTGAGCTTTTAAGAAACTATCGCTCATTTCATTTGGAACTCATATATATATATATATATATATATATATCTTTATTGCCAAATACAAAATAATTTATCCTATTGCAGTATCGGCTGGACACTCATTGTCGCTTACGGAGCTCAAATTACTTGGACGGCTACTCCCCGACGAAGGGCTTTCATCACTGCTGGTATAATGCTACTTATGATCACAGGCTGCTATCGCACGATTTTTCGGAATCGTGATTGGACTTCGAGAGAAACACTACTTAGGTACGTTACTTGCTCCCGTAAAACAAGAAGAAAACGAAAGTAATAAGTGGATTTTCTCTTACTACATCCTCACATGAATACACAATATGATATATGTAAATCGTATATTATTTTCATAAAATATTTATTTTTACAATGTTTAAGGACAATTTTAATTCTTTATCCAATTTGGCGCTTCGTCACATTATACTTAAAAGAAACATTACAATTACAATAAAATACGATGGAATATAGATTGAAAACAATTAATAATTCTATTGAAAAATAGCTACTAATTAAAGTTAGTAATATAGGTCATACGACAACACTTCATATAATGCGTGAAAATAAAAATTTCCAGCTTACATGAATGATAATTATTTATTAAAAAGATTTTAATATAGTTTCCTAACCTAGTTTCATCATCACTTTTTGACATATCTAGGGAACTGTTTGTTTTTTTTTTGTTTTTTTGTTTTATCATGTTTATAATTTAAATGCGCAATGTTGTATTCATTAAAATAGCATTGATGTAAAATACTCTTCCAATTACATTTGACAGAAGCCAGTAATTTTCAATAAACTGTCGTTAATAATATTGACTGTGCGTAAACAGAGCTACAGATATTCTATATCGACTTGCGACAAATGTAATTAAATAGAGGTTTTGTATCAATAAAGCTGTGATGAAAATAACAGATATTCGTTGAAACGTTAAATTTTGGTAAACAAAAATTTTTCTCGCGATTCGACAAGATCAAGAAAAGGCCTGTTTCGAACAAAAATAATCAAAACGAAACATTATCTCAATAATTTAATTACTATAATGAATAAGTGAATAAATAAATTTCATTATTGTTATCTGAAAATAGCTGTAAAAATAATTAAATATTATACGGCATATTTAATCCATCTGATAATCATATAATTTTCTAATGTAGACGAAAAATTTCATTTTATTCCTATTACACGCATTAACAATAAAATTGTATTTTAAATGAAATTATTTTTTTAATTACTATTTTCACTTATTTTTTTTTTTTTTTTTTTTTTCAGGGCGGGACTGCGAGCCTTACCGGATAATGCTAAAATGCATTATAATTTTGCGAATTTCCTTAGAGATACCTCGCAACCTAACAGAGCTATACTTCACTATCAATTGGCGTTGTGGTGGGTAACAAAACAATATAACTAATTATTAACACACCCCGTTTTATATATTACATAATGAGGTTAAATATTACAAAGAGAAAAAATTACCTTTAAGATACCATTCCTACCCTTAATAATTTTTATGACTCGTTTAATAGTGTAATAGTAATGCATACAAAACAATTTCAATTTTCCAGTTAGAAGCACAATCTGGCTATTAAAAGGGCCATTATATTTATTTTTTTTTCTTTCTTTCTTAATTCATTGTGTTGAAATTGCCTCGATAAAATAAAACGAAATGTATTTCGAAACTAGCTCGGCATACAATAAAGGATAAAGATCACATTAATTTATTAATATTATTAGAGGCGTCCTATATTTTACTTTGATTAAGTAGGGAAAATTAAATTTTTTTTTAAAGTCACAAAATTAGTTGATGGAAACGGAACGAAAAACCAAAAGAAAAAAGAAATTTCGAAATATTTTGTAATTTGACAAAAAAAGTAGACAATCTCACTTAAAATTTTTCCCAACTAAAATATATTTAAACATTTATTTTTACTCTCCATAGACCATTCCATTGTTTTCCTTATGTATAAAAAGAAAAGTATACATTTTGGCGTTATTTGTAAGATGAACCATAGTGCCATTTCATTCTCAGTCATTAGAGGCTATTTTTCTGGCTCGAGCACAGATCGACAATGATAAGTAACAATAATAAAAAAGGAACAGTAAAATAAGAGCGAAAATAAATATAGGAGAGTGAAGGAAAAAATAGAGAAGACCTAAGGAGCGCCTCGCCTTCCATTTACTGGGCACGTGACTCGGTTGGTCCCACGAGACCGGAAATTTCCCTCACCATCCTCCACATATGCGACCTCTCGCATTTTTCAGAGGTCGGCGCTTTTTCTCTCTGGCCTCGACATAACTGTTGATTCACAAGGGAGACAGTGCATAATGGCCGTCAACCCTCAATTCTGAATTTTGACAAGTTGCCCTTATCGCATCTGGTCTTTCATCCGTTCTTCGCCCGAACCCAAATGTTCACAATAACACATCATCTGCTTCTTTGAGTTTTTTTTTCTATATCAAGATTACCTACTTGAGTATTTGGCATCCGCAAAGAGCTTTGTAAGCTCTTCACGTGCTACTCTATTTTATTCAAAGTATCACGTGCAATTACTAGGACATCAGCGTCTATTACATTTTCTCGTAAAGTGAAGAGAATTGGGCCAAAAATTCAATTTTATCTTAATTACTTAATCTAAAATTAAAAAAGATCTTTAAGTCAATTAAATTTCTTTATTATTTATAAAATATATTGGCAATTATCGTCTTTATATTCGTTTTTTCCAAATATTATTATATAATACTTAATAATTAAATAAATAGCAATGTACAGTTCGAATTATGTAACTTAAAGGAGTTCAACAATTATGTTTAATAGTTATATATTTACAAATAATTACTGAAATAAGTACTTTGTATAAATGTAGATGAAGACAATCAATTATTTTATTACGTAAATTCGAAATAATTAAATATCCCTCATGAATTAGAAAACGAAATTTTTTTTTTTTTTAATGAAAAATATTATATTATGTATTAGCATAAATAGCGAATGTAATAAATTATTATTAAATATTTAATTATTAAATATTACATATTAATTGTAATTTTTTAATTTTGAATTTATCACTATACTTTTAATTCTTTTAATAAAATACCCACGTACGTCGATCCATCATTTCGACCTACTTTACATTGAAATAAAACAACTGTTATAAATTTGTTGTTTATTTTAACATGAAAAAAATTTTTTACTCTATGTAATATCATAAAACTGTAAATACAAAAGAAAGTAAATAATAAATGATTTTTAAAATTACTTAAAAAATAATACGTCATGTAATAGTAATTTAAAAATAAAGCATTGAGAAACTTATAAAAACTTTTGTGTATAAACGAACGATAAATTAATAATTTCTATTCAAATTAACATCTTAATTTATTTATTACAATAATTATCAATGCTAATATTAGTAATTGATAAAATCATTCGCCAATGTTTTCATCGTAATTTCATTATCATTTAACAATATTTATATTTCCTACTGCCGTAAAAAAATATAATTTTCACGTCAAATATATCGACAGATTATTATGTAAACCAATTTGTTATAATATTTAAATAAGTTCGAAATAGTCTGAATGTTTGTTTAAAATATTAATTCCGAAACAATTATAACCAATCGTATATTGCGAATAATTTTTGAAAGTTGGTCGAGACATAAATTTGATTACAGATAAATTTCTACCTAAATGCACTAATTAATAATTAATGGTACATTTATTATTTATTAAATTTATTTATTATTTTTATTCGCTTCTTGGAACAAATTAATAAATTTCTTTTCAATTTTTCATTCATTTCATATTGTCTCATTTTTGTTTGTAATATGCATCTAATAAATAAATTCGTACAATAAAAGATATAGTTAACTTAAAAAAATAATTAATTTTTTCGTATAAATATTAAAGTTTCATAGTTTCAATATTCTACTTTTATAGGGTTATTAAAAAAAAATTTATTTACAATATACAAATAACCGTATATTGCAAATAACAATATATAATAATTATTGAGGTTTGTCAATATAAATATAAGCATTACTATTGCTTTCAATGTAATTATCATTCCAATTAGAGTAATTATGACTATTGCCGTAATAAAAATATATTTTAAATATTATAATTCACAAAATAATATCGTCCTTGTTAAAAATTATTAGATTAAAGAATAATTAATTTTTTGTTAATATAAAAACATATAGCAGTTTGGACAATATAATAGTGTAAAAACGGATCGTCTCGAATTCGTGCATCACTGGACCCATTTACTGTCTCAATAATAAATATGAAGTTCCAAATGAAATACTATAGTTAAAGCAATAATTATTTAATCAATTGTCTGCCGAGAGATATAAGCAATTATCAATGTACAGTATTGTTGTTAAAATCTCGATAACGCACGATAGATCGTGGCGCATGGATAAATTCTATTTACGTCGGAGTAACGCAACTTTCAAACAACCCTTACGAGACCAAAATTACTTTTAATCTTTTTATATCATAAGCCTCTCGACGTAGTTCGCTGAAATTTCCGTATTTTGGCAATGCGCAAAAACATCTTCTCTTGTTAAAACTGCCTTACTTTTTGCATACTGATTGTGTATATTCAGCTTTTATACACATTTCCCAACTGCATGTCCATAAATTTGGATGTATTCCCGACTTACTCAGTTAACTCCACCAAGTTATTATTCCCGTAAAAGCTTTAATACTTATATAAAAGGTAGTTCTAACTTATAATATTTATCGAATTCCTTGATATCATCCAATAAATTATGCAACATTATATTATTAATTTTTATGATTTAATGTAATTCTGCTGAATTAGAGTAAGGAACTTAACGTTTGATGTTCGAGGTGAGCCTCTTTAACTTAAAAGGTCGGTAGATTCATAAATAATGTTTAGTCAAACTCGGGTAAAATTATTCTATAACTTTTTCAACTTTTTCTGATTATCGAGCATTTTTGATTATTTCAAAACAAAAATATATATATATATATATAAATAAATGAATAAATGGTAATATATCAGTAGTCAGTATGCATTAAATATATATATATAAATAAATGAATAAATGGTAATATATCAGTAGAATTGTATGCATTAAGTTTATTCATGTTTTATAATACAATAATCTAAGCTTTTTTTTTTTTTTTTTTTTAACAAATATTATTAATAAAATAAAATTTAATGTCAATACAATATAATTGCTTTTATTTAAATTTATTTTATTAATAATTTACAAAATATTCCGGTATTAAAAACATCGAACAACGATCAAAGTACATAAATTCATAAATAAAATTACATCGAACCTTTTAAAATAATAATAATGATATTATATTAAGATAATATGATCTCGATGCTGGTAGAATTGAGATAGGTAGAAAAGGTTCTGATTAAAAGGAAAGTTTCGTTTTTTTTTCGTACACACTTATAAAACAGCAAAAATTCGACACTTAGACACGATTCTTGGATATTTCAAGATTCTTGAAATATTCTTATACAGTGTACAGTGGTTTGTATTATCAAGAGATATGTGTCCGTTGATATGAGACGAAGATTAAAAGGAATCGATAAACTTGTGAGGTTATAATGAATTGCAAGGCTAAAATAAAAAATAAAATTTATTTAATCAGTGGATGTAAATATTCTACTTATGGACTATGGAGGTTTTCCAAAGACAAATTATAGCAATAATTGAAATATATATACATTATTAATTTTGCAATAATTTATTCTTATCGGACAATTAATTGAAAATTAAATTAATATAAATCAAAAGATACATTGATACAACTCAGAAAATTAGATTAATATAATTGATATTGATTATTGAAATTTTACTTTGTAATAGCTCTCATTTATATATAAATTAAATGAGATAATTATCGTGATAATATAATGTTAGTTTATAAATTAATAATGTGCACAGTAATAATGTGAATAGAGAATGGGAAGAATTTTTATCGAACGTAATGTGAAATATTGATTTTCGTACGATAATTTAAAAGACATACAAATTTGCATTATATAATTACATATAGTTTTTTGCGTTTTGAATGGCAAAACATGGATGCTCCAGAATACCCACACGCTCATCATAAAATAATATTTAATTGCTTATAATTCCGAAAATTAAAACTCTTTTATTGCTCTTTTAATGGAATATAGGTTCATAATGTAGGAAATTTGCTCAAACAATTTTGATTTATTAGTCAAAAATTATAGTTGTAAATACAATGATGCCATACACCAAGTGTATGTGACATGAAAAATTTATTTTCTCAATAGTTATTTTGGAAGTATGTTATTTTTGAAGCAGAATTAAGTCTTAAAAGTTATGCAATTTTTCATAATTCAATGTTTTATATTAATTGTCTCTCTTATCTGGTCGTTTTACTTCATTTATATCGTATAGTTAACTTTATCTTTAAATACGAAAGAAAAATCGAGAAAAGGCTGAGAAGTTATGTAAGTTTCAACGATCGCTAATGATCGTTCAAATTTTTCGTGTCGTTTGACAGATTGAAATCTTTGTGCTTTTATCCGATAAAAGAGCTTAATAGTGACCACTGCGACGACAGGTTGGTGCACAGTATAAACTACCATACATATTATCTTGTTGATCGCTAGGACACTGATGAATACCTACGTCTCTCTTAACTACTGGTGACTTTCAAGCCGTTATACCACCAGACAGAAGAGAGAAGCTGACATAATCCGATATGAGATTACGCTACGACCAACAAAACTGCATTAATTAGCCATGAGATAAAGTGCCCATTATAGTCCCTGCGCCCACAAAATAGTGAAATGGAGAGACGTATGGTCTTAACTCCCGCCCCCTTTTTCACAGCATATAACGTCATACATCTTTCGCTTCCTGGCACCTATAGACTCCCTCCCGTCTAGCACCTAAAGTTGTCGAGCGATAGTAGAACAAGACAACGTCACTGCTGACTATAACCGATGCTGAATAAAAGAGCCAGATCGAGGAAAATATAACATAGAGCAGGCGCATTGACGAGAGCGATGGGAGTGTTTTTACATGAGACAAAGTATATTATTGCCTAGACGATCATCTCATTATTGTGACGTTGCGACATCCACTGATGAGAGCACAATTCACTCGACGTTCACGAATGTCGCGAAGGCATGATAATTATTCATGAAAATCCCATTCCATCGATTCGTAACAGATAATAGCGTCTCGCCTTCGTTAAGTTAGCCGGAGCTTCGCGAGTGCCTCTTTCGTCTCCAAAACGGCTAAAACAACCACAAGATGTATATGATAAAAGAAAAAAATAATAAGAAATACATAGAAAGAGCATCGATGGGAAATAAAGGGTGAGTCGTAACTGAGCGATATAACAAGATTGAAAATAAAATATATACGCAAGTTGTTTGAATTTTTCCTCCTTTTGTCGTCGTCGTTGTTGTTGTTGTTGTTGTTGTCTTCGTTGTTATTGCAGCTACTGCTGTTGCTACTGCTGTTATCCGGAAAGGGTTTGCGCTGGAAAAGGTTTTGGCGCAATCGACCGTCTAGAAGGACGAGATAGATCAACCATGAAAATTTTATGCGTACAATATACGCGCGCGCGCGCGCGCACGCGAGGCCTTATATTTACGATATTGCATTATTTGATTGGCGTTTTACGATGCCCCGCTTTTACCATTATTCAGTCAGGAGACATAAAATGCGCGAGGGACTAGGTTCGACGGCGTAAACTATATCGCGCCGCGGATGTTTTGCGCGGACTCTACTACCAGCCTATCGCGCACTTAATCAACTCGCGGACGAATCCCTTGAATGTGCTGATAAGCCGTAAAATTTCCGGTGGATAATCATTTTCGGAAAAACCTGCGGCTAGCGATCCGCTTATGCCTCTCACCCCCCCCCCACCCCCGCCCACCCGGCTAGCGATCCGCTTATGCCCCCCCCCCCCCCCCCACCCCCGCCCACCAACCAATATTTTTCCCATTCGGTGACAAGTAAGTCATTCGAGGTACCGCAAAGTACGTTCGCCGCCGAGCTCCAAACGCCAAAACTATCTCGGCCTCGAGTTCTAAAGCCTGAGTGAAGAGCCGAGGAAGATTTTCAATAGTGAATCGAGCATGGACTACCGGAAATAAAAAAGGGACGAGGGAAAGTCGATGAGCCATGAAATATGCAGGAAAAAAAAGGTGTAGGTAAAGTGTAGTGTTTGGATTAGAGTGAGTCGGTGTTTTTTTTTTGTCACGCGAAAAGAACAAAAAACAACGGCCACTGAAATTCTCAGTTCTTTATAACGTTATAACTTTTTTTTTCCCCGCTTGCTGAGAGTTGGCGAAGTGGTGACGGTCGTGACGGCGGAGCTTGAGGAGGGAGGAGGAGTAGGAGCACTTGGCATTGTCGACCGGACTTTATAAAGCCGACTAGTGGAGTATTGCGAAGTCGTAGAGCGGTGTCGACGGCGCTGGCGGCCAATCGTCTGCTTTATGACCCAGGAAAGTTCAAACGACGCTCAGTTTCGTATAATTCGCGGCATTGGAGATTTGACTCGTGAAGCCGGGGCGGGTGGGGGGAGGGGGTCTAACTCACCTATGCCACTTTTTATCCTCCATACGGAATGATAGATTTGATAATTTATATGGTGGTGCTGCTCATAAGTCGATAAAACAGACTACATTTATCATAATACGCTTAACCGACTAAATGCGACACTAGCTGATCCTACATTACATACTATAATTATTTTGACATGATAATGTTTATCGAAATTCGTGGTCTCTTTATGATGATTTAATTCTTCGGCGTGTTTGAGTATTTTATCTTTTTTATCGTAAGGAATGAAAAGGCCAAGGTTAGGCTTTTTTCTCATTTCTATCGCGTTTTCGAACATTCAAAAAATGTTAATGCTCGTTCGTCCCTTCCGATGAAATTACGTGAGCATTAAAATTTGCCGTTTATCACTTTGAGCATTGAGATGTTACTGTAATTTTTAAACAAAAGATATTTCTTTCTTTTTTCAAACTAACATTATCTTATAATATAATTCATAAAATATGATTTATGTGATGTATACGCTTCAGGTATGTGAAATGTAAAGTATTGATTAATATATGCATTGTCGATGTAACGTTACTTTAATTATTACTTAGTAAAAGTGAGAATAAAATTTTGCTTTATTTTCTGAACTATATGACGCAACGAAAGTGTATGTCTATGTTTTTTTTTCCTTAAAAATTTCTACCATTATTTCATATAATAATCCGGGAAAGTCAGTATTTAATAATTAATCATCGTTATATTGATTTATGGCTTTATATCTTCATTCGCTATATAATCGACTGGAGGATACTATAGGCATTTCGATTATTTATAAAACAAAATATGCAATATCTAATACCGACAATCGTTTTAATTTATGTATTAAATAGTTTCATAATGCATAATGAATCATTTTTATTTAAAATTCAATAATAAGTACATCTATTGCGTGACATAGTATACTTCTCAAGCATTTATTTAAGTACTTCATCAACTTTATGTTTTGATTAATTATATTTTACACTCACACGAGTACAATTGAGATTGCCAGCTTCAATCATTAGTTCAAAATCGAATCACATATAATGAATATTGCGTTCTTTAAAGATATATTTTTAGAAGATGTCGAGTGGGTTCAATATTCAATAGAATCGTAACCACTTTTGTCGCTATTTTAGTAATATGAATACGAAACTTTGGACCTCGATATGCAGCCGTTGTAGATAAAGTACACTTGATTCGCAATAGTCTGTTTGTGCAAAATATAAAATATACAAGTGGGTATGAATTTAAAAACTCAGAGTATGAAATACTCTATTTCATTAAAGTCATGAATATTGTTTACGTTAAGTTGTTCCAATTAAAATTAATTACTTGATATGGAAAATATATTTCAATAAATTTATTTAAAATCACGGTATAAGATTTTCTTTCTATTTTGAAAATCGCGTGTAATTCTAATATATACAATTTCCCAAATTACCTTTATTTAATATACAAATTACCCTCAACTAACATCTATCCTTTATCTTCAAAACTGACAAATATAAACACTTTGTACGATTGTATTCCCGACTATTACTTAAGATAATACTTAAAAATTAAATATTCTTATTTTCTACCTGATTAAATTTACCTCTGACGCATTCATTATTCGCTCAATATATCCGTTCTCAAGATTCTAATAAGGTCGCTATTAAAATTTATAATATGGAAAAAAAGTTTATGCAGATGTATACGCTTTATCATTTATTAGAATTTTATTAAAAAATAACAATAACGATAACAATAATAATAATAATAATAATAATAATAA